>NW_008237444.1:413563-422455 GCF_000691975.1 Corvus brachyrhynchos | reverse complement strand
GGCTGTTGGAGCCCTCCTTAACTAAAAACCCAAACTATGCTAAACAATGACAGGTGGCAAGGAGATACGATACACATTTTCTGCTTCACACAAAAAAGTTCCTCAGACTACTGGGTGCAATTTTGGACACTGCGTCACAAAAAGAGGGTACCTTACTTGCTTAGAGCCAAGAGGATGGTGGGAGTAGCATAGGAAGCTAGAAAGCATGAAAAAAATTTGAACAAACTGTGCTTCTTTAGCCAGAGAAAAAAACTCCCACTGGAGATAGGATAACCTTGAATCAAAACCAAGTTGTGGTAAAGGGGCTGCTTGCACTTGATGTTCTTGGACAGGCAAGAAATGCTGCCAGGAGAGACATGGAGATCCTGGAGCAGGTCCAGCAGAGAGCTGCTATCAAATCTGGTCAGAGCTATCAGAGCTGGTCAAAGGTCTAGAGTACCTCTCTTACCAGGAAAGGCTGAGAGAGTTGGTCCTGTTCAGCCTCAAAATGAGAAAACAGAGATGAGACCTCATCAATGTCTCTAAGTATCTACAGGGGGGGTGCCAAGAGCATGGACAAGACTCTGATTGATAGTGCCCAGCAATAGGACAGGAGGAAATGGGCAGAAACTGATGCACAGGAAGTTCCATCTGAATATAAAGAAGAATTTATGGTGCAAGTGACCATGCGCTGGAACAGGTTGCCCAGAGAGGAGTTTCCCTCACAATATATACTCAAGAAATATCTGGACACAATCCTGTGCTCTGTGATGACCCTGCTTGAGCAGGGCGGTTGGACCAGATGACCCACTGTGGTCCCTTCCAACCTGACCCATTCTGTGATTCTGTAAACCATAACAGAAGAACCACAGAACCACAGAGGAGGACAGATGAGGCTGTGGAGCTGGCTGCCAGTCCACAGGGCTGGTGGGGTCTCCAGTGCCCCAGGGTTGGTGCCATCAGGTAGGCACCTACTAGAGGTGGCCCTGGCACACAGCACCCCTCACAACCTAGTGTCCTCTGTGGACACCTTGAAGAGGTCACATTCCCCAGTCTGTGCATGCCATTGCTGGGAACACAGGCCAGGGTTTCCTATCTTCACCAGCAGAAACGTACAGACCACAGTGAGATGAGTGCTGGAAAGCACCAGGCCTCCCAGGCTCACCCAGCTCTGGGCTCACTGTCAACTGAAAGTCATGCTTCCCTCTAAAACTCTGCCGACCTGATGCTGTGTGGGAAACAAAGGGCTATTGAAAGCTGCTACTAGAAACAGATGAATACAGAAAAGTGTTGCCTCCAGGCTTAGTATATAGGTCAGGTAAAAAGTACAGAGTTACTAACCCTTTGTAAATAAGTAATTAGGGCACTTAATGTAATTGAGTAGCATAATGAATAGTAGCAATAGAAATGAATTGCAAAACGCTCCTGTCCTTCAGAGAAATGCATAGGTACGCAAAAAGCATTTGCTGGTATATGTTACTGTGTTTGTGAGTGAGAGTAGTTATCAGAGAGACAGAAAGAAATCTTAGGTTTTCCACTCCGGTGTCGTGCTGGGGCAGATTTAGTTCCAGCAATACACTTTACAGTATTCTGTTACAAGAACTATCAAAGGTGGGTGAAATATATACTTTTTAGACTCAGGTCCAAGAGGCTCAGTGGGTATAGGCTGACAGAGCGCTGCTGAAGGCAGCAGGGGTGTGCCAAGTTACGCTGCCTGAATTAGCTAATGCACACCCAGGACAGCACATCCTGCTGGGCCCTGCCAGCCTCTGCGAGCTCAGCAGATTTTGTCATCAGTTGGAAGAGTCGGTGGCAGGTTTTGGCTGTCTTGCCTCCCCCCCCCCCTCCGCCACCACCCTGCCTTTCAGTTTCTTGCTGGCTCTGTCCCCTGGCCCTGTAATGAGGTAGCATCTCCCTGGCTCAAAAGGTGTTGTTATGAGTCAGTCTGTTAAAAATATCATGAAGTGACTGGGTATCACAAGGAGAAAAACCCTTTAATTATCTAATGTTAGGCTATTGGAAGCTGTTCCTGGGTATCAGAGGGCTAGATATATCTGAACTTCTGTAGGCTGAAGTGTGAAGATACGGTTTCTGGCATATAATTAATGTTTATAGAAGTTTCATAGACATAGCTCCTGAATTACTATGAGACTCAAATATTCATGAAGTATAACCCTAAGGGAAGCAGAGTATCTGGATATTTAGCCACTCCACATTTTCTTTAATTAAAAATTACCTTTTTTCCCATTAATATTTCATGTCCTGTGCTTGCTGAAGGCCTAATTCAGTTGCTCTTCAACTGTATAGCACACTGTTCATGCTTAACTGTGGTCAGCCCTGCTTGAGGAAGGATGGGGAGTTTGATCCCAATAGTGTCCCTCTGGTGAAAAACCAGAAGACAGTCCTTCTACCTGCAGACAGGTCATAGCTGGTGTTACCTCTCAGGCCTGGGCCCTACCTCTTGCACACCTGTGATGTGCTCACCAAGCCTTCATATACTCCAGAGCCCAGGATGTTGGTCCTGACAATGATCAAGAATACCTGAAGAGAGTTGGCAGTATAGTATGTTTGTATTTTATGTGCTCATTTTTAATATGGTTCCCTCGGGTGACTTATATATTTCTAATTTATTTTATGTATAATCTTCTGTGCAAACTACAATTACAGATTTCTGTACTGCCCAACAATGCAGTTGTAAAGCACAACAGTAAATAATATCTGAGTGAGCGAGAATACATGTTTTCAGATTTGAAAAGAGATGGGGAGTCAATCAGGCATGTAAATGTATTTAATCTTCATAAAGGAACTTGTGCTCCAGAAGGATTTTACCAGTTACTAGGGTTTCTCCTTTAGGCTACAGAGGATCAAAACTACCTGGAGTCCTGGGCTGTAGCCAGGTTGCAAGCAGTCATCCCACACCACCATCTATCCAAGGGAAGGAGCAGAAGAGACTCAGTGTAGAGCAGGATATAAAAGAGCTGCAATGTAGAGCAGAAAACCTTCCCCTGCTGAGTCTTTCCTTCCTCCAAGGTGCAGTCTCATTGCTGTGAGTGGTCTGCAAAAGAACATTGCTCACCCTGGTCTCTTTGCTCTGGTTTCTAACATCTTATCGGGTGTCTGAGTGCAGCAGCTCAAGTTGCAAAGAAGGGGGAACACTCAAGACAGTGTTAAGAGTAGCTATGCATGCACATAAATCATGCATGTGAGTCCTGAACCATATATGGAACTGCAGAAGACCAAAAAAATCAATTCCTACAGTTCAAATAATGAGACTCTTCTATTTTTAAAAAATATCTAGGTTAGCTAAGATTTATTTGAAACAATCTTAAAAGACAAATAAAATCATATGATGAAATAAAATTAAGCCTGCTAAATGGAACAGCATTTGGGAAATAGCCTGTTTTATAAAACAAAAGGGTGGATAATTCCTCTCTGACGCATAATATTGGTCTAACAGGAAAGACTCACTCAGTTTAACAAAGAGCTAATTCAATATATTTGTGAATACAAGTAGGGTTGTTTCATGGATGTTTTCAAAGGAATTAGTACTTTTTTCTTTCTTGAACTTTTAGCTGAATGTGGGCTGAAGTATTTCAGGACTAGGTTAAACATAGTTTAAAATGTCCCTTTTTAAAGCTCTCCATCTCCTAGGTTTTTGCTGTCATGTCTTTCTGCTTCTAAGTAATTGAGAAATCTTTGAACTGCTTTTGTTATGTGGTTTGTTTGTGTGCTTTTATAGGTTAAAAGCCTCTGCATTCACATTTAACTGTGCGGGAAATGTATTATTTTCCCTGAAATAAGCTTAGACAAATGCTTTCTGTTCTCCCAAGCCTGGAGTCCCTCAGGTATTTTACGCTTTAAATAATCCTTCTGAATGGATGAAAAATGCCTTGTAACTTCCTAGCCAGCAGGGCTGGTGAGGTAGTCTGGTGGGATTTAGGCATAGTAGTTTTCTCTTGACCTGTGCCCTGTTCTTGGGTTCTCAAGGACAGGAGAGGATGGTATCCTGGCACTTTGTAGGAGCCACTGCTGATGCTGTGGGGCTTTGAGCACTGCCACCATGTGTGTTTAGACATCTTCTTCCTGGCCATCTTCTGCTTTGTTTTTTCTCCATACACTAAGACACCCCAAAAGACAGATGATGATCCTTCTCATGAGCCCAGCTGCTTTCCATCCCCCCTGACTTCTGCCATCCCTGGAGTGCTCTTGGTGAGCAGCCCTACAAAGTGTTTCCCTCCTGCAAGGAGAGTGCAGGCCTGTCCAGGCAGGTGGCAAAACACACTCAGCCCCTCTGGGGACTGGAGATCTGGTTACAAGAACCACGTAAATCCCCAGATTTTCTTATCACTCTGGCCACAGCTGTCTGTGCTTGCTCTGTCCCTCCCCCCCAGCCCATGGGATGGAGATGAGGGATGTGAGGTGGGTGGTGGGGGGCTGTGAGCCCACGTGTGCCTGCCCAGTGATGGTGGGGGCAGTGCAGGGATGCACCCATTAACAACACGGCTGCTGTAAGGAGGGCTTTGCTTTTCCAGTGAGTTAGCCCAGACAGTGTGATTCGATGCAGAAAGCTGTGCCTCACCTAACCTCATGCTTTATTAGGCTATTTCCCAGAGCGGCTGTGCATGGTTAAACAGACTTTGAACCCTATTACGTGACCTTTCAGGTCCTTGCCTGCCAATTGAGTTGCTTCCCACATGCTACTCTCCCCATTTACAGCTAGCACCAGACCTTGCCCTCTTCGTAAAGTATCATGTGTGTGACCTACTGCCATTTTAAGTGGAGCTTGGCTGTTACCAGCTATCCCTACACATATTCCTCTTTTACTGAGAGATCAGGCAAAACCAGATGTGTTCACAACTTGCTTTTTCTGTTCCTTCCCCTAAGTAGCCTAAATCCTAAAGCCAGGATTTTCCTCCTTGTACTGATAAATAGATGTACTGATGAAGAGAGATTATTGTTTGCAAATAGGTCCTACTGTGCTTAATTTGCCTTGCACCAGTGCATAACGCTCTTTCGAAATTCAAGGCTGTCCCTAGGGGCTGGCTGGGGGCAAAAAGCCATAGTGCTTTATCTCCTTCATGTCTGTCCCCAGAATAATCAGGTTATAGGTATTTGCTCCCAATATGCAAAAGCATGGAAAGAATAAAAGCTAAGAAACTGCTAGGGACCCATCCTCCTCTGCCTGGGTAGCCTCCACTTCACTGTGGCATTCCCTGGGGCTCCTGTGCTAGGAATCAACCATGGTTTGTATGCTTTGCATTTCCTAAGGGTTGAAGTTTGTGTTATAAGATCCTTCATGCTCTGCTGCAATTTACAGGTTAAGTAATAATAGGATAATTATTTGGTGTTGCTTATTCTTCCTATTAACATGTGTTGAGGTTTAACCCCAGGCAGCAGCCAAGCCCCACACAGGTGCTCATTCACTATCCCACCAGCAGGATCAGGAAGAGAATCAGAAGGCTAAAAGCTTAGAAAATTCGTGCATGGGTTGAGATAAAAACAGTTTAATAGGGATAGAAAAGCTGCACACACAAACAAAGCAAACCAAGGGTTTAATTCACTGCTTCCCATGGCATCTCCAGGAGAGCTGGGCCCCATCACACATAACAGTGACTTGGGAAGACAAACACCATCACTTCAAATTCTCCGCCATCACTTCATGTTCTCTTCCTTCCTCCTTCTTCCCCCCACTTTAAGCACTGACCATGATGTCACATGGTTGGGAATATCCCTTTGGTCAGTTGGGCTCACCTGTCCTGGCTGTGTCTCCTCCCAGCCTCCCATGCACAGCCAGCCCTCTTGCCAGCGTGGCACAACTAACAGCAGAAAAGGCCTTGGCTCTGTGCAAGCCCTGCTCAGCAGTAACAAAAACATCTCTGTGTTATCAGCCCTGTGTTCAGCGCAAATCCAAAACACAGCCCCACACCAGCCACTTGGGAAGAAAGTTACCTCTACCCCAGCCGCAACCACCACAGCATGAACACAGTCAATCAAAAAGACCTAAGCAAACAAAGTCCTTTAATGTGAGAAAATTAGATGAAAATTACATCAATTGTACTGTTTTCAGTGAGTCTGGAAAAGGAATCAAAGAATATTTTAGATATTTAGGGGTTTTACCTCCGAAAAGCAAAAGGAAGAAGGCCCACAGTCATGTTTATAGCTTTTTTTTTTTTTGCACATCTACAAGATGTTAATGGTAAGTGAAAATACTGTTGATTTGAGGACAAGTAGGAATATTTTTTCTGTTCTGATATCTGGTTTATTTGAGATACACAACAAATGCCAAAAGAAAGCAATTTTTCATAAGGAAAATTCCTGTTGAGGGATGTGCAGTATTTATTCTTTTGACCATGATCACTCTTTGTACTCAAGCATGTTAGAAGATAAAAGTCAAGAGCACTTTTGCCTACTGTTCTGACGTATATCATTGCTTGTCCACCCCACAAAATGTTTGGTGTGTCAGAAGGGCACATATATCCCACTCTTGGATCCTCTTGGCATTGTTTGTAGTGGAGGAAACAGTTTTTCTGTGTGATGAAAGCAGAGCAAACTGGTGTTTGCATCATTGTGCCATTATTGCCTTGTTTTCTTGTGATGAAACAAGTCCAAGGTTCACCTGCTTATCAGTGCTGTCAAAATTGCCTTTTAAGGGATGATATTTTTTCCTTTCTTCTTTTTTTTTTTTTTTTCAGCTGCATGTTTTGGGAAGGGGGAACATGAATACCATGGTTCCTTTGGGTCTGAAATGTCCTGGTACACTCCCAGCCCTTTCGGCAGACACTGCTGCCACAGCTGGGGACTGGAGCTGCAGCTTTCTGTTTTTTGAGGAGCCCTCCTGTCCAAAGAAGAAGGCTGAGTCTCTGCCTTGTTTTACATGAGCTGACACAATTAGGTTGTGTGGTTGAAGAAGCTTCAAATGTAAAGTTTTACATAAATAAAACATAATAAAAAAAATCAACAACAACCCTTTTAATGACAAAGGTAATTGTGACTTGCAAATGAAGAAATGCTTTACAAGTTGCTGAAAACTAGCATTGTGTTTTAAAAAACAACTTGATTGCATAAACTTCCTTAAAAGCTGTTTTTTTGTTCAGTGCCATGGCTGCAAAGACAGCTTGGGGGCAAGGCTGAGGGCAGGGAAAGCAGGTGCTGCTTTTGACTTGGCTGCTGATGGAATATAAAACCTGAACTAAGTCACTTCATCTCTGTTTTGCCTTCCACCTCCTTGGATTTCTGACCTTGGTGGGTGCCTCTTTGATATAAGCTACATCTCAGCAGAGCCCTGCACATTTTAATTCTTGATAATTAAGTGATCTCAGTGTGGCCCCTGGTAAATCACAGACTATTAAATTGTCTGGTGGTCTCCCTGCTCATCCCTCAGATGAAGGAAGGTGCTGGGGAGGCTGAGCCACCTCACACCCCTAAGGCCACATCCCAGCAGCCAAAGAGCATGCAGCCCATGCTTTGCATGGTGCAGAGGTGTTGGGACATTGCTGTGACATCCCTGGTAGCCGAATTCTGTCCTTCAACAAGGTCAAAAACCACCCCACTTCCTCTTCTGCATGCACTGACCAAGACCGCCACCTCTGTGTTTTTCTAGAGACACAGCTCTCACTACCTCCCTTCAAGCTGAGGTGCAGACTGAGCCCATATGGCATGTGGGAGCCAACCTTTCCCTGCATCCCACCTGAATTACCCAGTTAGGGTGGTAGGTTCCTGCAAACCCAAAAAATCCCTGAGATGTGGCATTCAGCTCAGTTCATGCAGCAGCCACAAGCCTGTCCTGCTCACTGTTCCATGCTGGGTGACCAGTACAGGCATCTTCAGACATCTTGTTGAAGTTTGTATCTTCTTTTGGAATATTGATTGAAAACATATTAAATAAGGGTGGCCCAAGACTCAGTCCCGTGAGAACCCTGCTGGATCTAGCCCCATTAGTAATCATACTTTAGGATTTACCAGAGATCCAGTTTGAATTTATCTTCATGCACAATTTATGCAATATTGTTTTGGAACCAAAACATCCATGTCTAGAACTTAGTGGTGTTTGAAAAATCATTGAATGATAGAACGGCTTGGGGTGGAAGGACCTTAAAGGTGGGAACCTTAGCATAAACCAGAACTTGGTCTCAAGGCAAGATTTTTTCCATGCTCTTAAGACTCTCAGAAAGATATATGAACATAAATATGGCAAGTGGTTGTACCATATCTGCTAAAAGTCACAGTGGTCTATGCAGTGTTTGGAGGCCAACTAGCAGGTGAAAGTTCACTGCTTCTACCATTTTTTTGTTTCTTGTTCTTGTTGTCTTTCTGGCTACTCTTTGGTATTGGTGATGATATGACTTAGGAGATGCTGAAGGCTTGAAGAATACTGATGTCAGCCTGACGAGGGACATTCAAGACAGGAAATGTGTTGCCCATGGACAGGGCGAATGAGGCAGCACAGCCAGCTGTGATGGCCGGTGCAGGATGCACAGGGCAGTGGGGGACATGCGAGGTGTGAGGACTTGCACAGGGGCACTGGGAGCCTGCAGATGGTGTGAGAACAGTGCAGAAAGAGGAGCATAGCCCTTCCTTGTCTGTCTTATACTTACAGCGTAATTAGGATCACATAAATGCCACTGCTGTTAACAACCATGGTGATGACTGTTGTATCAGAAAAATCCCCCTGCCGTCTGCCTCCCAGGTGTTTGCACTTACATATCACTTCCCATTAAAATGGTCTGCAGCAAGTGCCGGGGGTGTCAGAGCTGGGTGATGAAATTGAATTAGTTTGAATAACTGAATAAGTTTTAGATCTTGGACTGACAGCTTGTTCATATAGATCTTAACTGCCCAGCAGCATAATTTGCATTACCCAGGCATGGCTGTTCAGAGCGGCAGGGGGGGGACCAGGTCGGGGGTTTTTTTTTT
>NW_008237444.1:408182-412911 GCF_000691975.1 Corvus brachyrhynchos | reverse complement strand
TTCCTTCCTTCCTTCCGAATTCCTTCCGAATTCCTTCCTTCCTTCCGAATTCCTTCCTTCCTTCCTTCCGAATTCCTTCCGAATTCCTTCCTTCCTTCCGAATTCCTTCCTTCCTTCCTTCCGAATTCCTTCCGAATTCCTTCCTTCCTTCCGAATTCCTTCCTTCCTTCCTTCCGAATTCCTTCCCTCCTTCCCTCCTTCCCTGCAACAGGGAAGTGTGCAAATTACTGCAGAAAACAGCATATATTCTGATTCTGCCTGATCCTGCACAGCACAGGCACAATGCTGAGGAGGGAGAAGTTTCATAAAGGCCTTTTGTATATCTCGTTCTGAAATCTGGCATCAGCAGATGAAATGAAGACTGAGCAAGCAGATTTTGAAGAAATATTTAATAATTTATGATGTACTTGGCACTTGCATAGCACCTTTCATCCATGGTTCTTAAAAGACTTCAGAGATGTCAATAAATGATACAAACAGAATAATGTCTTATTATAATAAAGCCATTTTGCATGTTCATAAAGAGGCAGAAATTGCATTTCTAGAAGAATGAACTGTTTTATGTATAACCAAAAAACAGGGAGTCTGTAAGAAAGTGGGACATGAAAGTAGAAAACTTAGTTTCCATCTTCCTTGTAAACTTTTGGAGGAAATACAAAGCTTTAAGCAGAATAATAATAAAAAAATACCTTCTTTACTGGCATTTATTACCCACAGTGCTTGTAAGGCCTACATTTGTCCTCCTGCTCAGTACCCTGTCAGCTGAAGGGGTTTTACCTCTCAATAAAGCAGAAAACTGAAGCCTCTGTGATTAGGCTCACCTGGAAATATTTTTCTTTTATATGTTACCAATAAATAAGAAATTGTTTGTAAAGCCTTTTTTCCCCAAAGGCAAAACAAGTAATGGATGACCACAAAAATCAGAGGCACCATAACCTGAGTCTCCTCTGGAGTTTCATTTTGTTTTATGATTACATTATTCCTCTCCATCATCCAAAGTATACATGGACATATTAGATTAGCTTAGTAGGTGTATGAGCTTTTGCAGCTAAAATTTCCAAAAGCCCTTTCAACTTGTGACAGTTAGGCTTTAATGAGGCATAAAGAAACACAGAGAGGAGAAGTCTGAGACTCAGAGCATGGTACTATCCAGCAGTGTCTGCTACCCAGCAGGACTGGTCTCACTTGGTGCTGCTGTACCCTATAGAAATGTCCTTTAGCTGATGGTAAATACACCAGAAGTTCATCAAGTGGCAGTGTGGTGGATGTATCTATGAAGGTGGGTTCAAAAAAAGTCCAAAAATTTCCAAATGGCCTTCAGTGAGATTTTGCGACTATTTTACTGTAATTTTTTACCCAGAGGGTAATAAAAGCACCTGACTCTGGCTTGTGCATGCTAGTACTTCACATTGAATTAAATGAAAGCTAAGAAATTAAATGGAACTATTCAGAAGGAAAATTCTTTAATGTACATAGCCCTTCAAAATAGAATGTTACATGAAGTACTTACCATTAAAAACATTGTTATTCACCAGCACCTACCACATAGTGGCATCTGAGATATTATTCTGATATGCTATTCTAAACAGTCGGGTTAACTGTGGTTTCTTGGAAAATGCATGGGTTTTAATTGCAGTAACATTACCTGCATTAATGGACAGGGTAGGATGTGGGTAAATGTGTACTCCTGCTTTGGGCTGTCCAGTGTTTTCTGCTGCAAGAGGCTGTTTGCTGCTGTTTATGCATCACCAGGCTTTGTCCAGCAGGAACACAGTGGCCTGAGCCAGGTGAGTGTTTTGAACTGATGCTGCTGTGGAAGTGCCACGACCAGGGGGCTGTGCAGCCATGGTGAAGCAGCTCCTCTCTGCCCCATCTGAAAGCCTCAAACACATTCTCATTTTAAAGTTTCAGATGTACTTTGCAGCAGTGCAAAGTTTTTGAATGTAGTGGGGGATTAAGGTGGTGTTACGCCAGTGAAAATCCTTTTCACACTGACTAAAACACACACGTGATCTGAGTAAGTTTGGTGGCATCTGACAACAACTCTTGATGCTCTTATATGCAGACAGACAACCTTTTATGTATTTCACCATGTAGCTTTGTGTAGGCTATGCCCAGCCACTGCCCTGGAGGGATGTCTGCTGAGATAAGGAGACGGAGCAATCTCCCAGCAGGAGCGCCCCTGGGAAGGCAGTTAATTTTCAGTTACGGGTGAGAAGAAGACAGACCCAGAATCCTCTGGGAGACCCTATGCAGATCCTTTGTAACCCATTGGCCCTTACCCTCTGACACCCACCCCCTGTATCCCTATAAAGCTAGCCCTCTGCCCCTACGAGAGAGAGAGTGTCCGCCCCTGCCCTCCCCTTTGTCGGGCCAATAAAGCTGTCTCGTGCGGAACAGCTACACGGGCCTCTCGTCTCTGCCTGGTCTGGCCTGGAGGCTGCCCTGCAGAGCTGAGCTGAAATCACAAGCTGATAATCACTAAAGAGCTGACAGCTTCTGCATGGGCCCTCCTCGCTAGCAGCTGACGGAAGACACCAGGCCTCAGGAAGGCGATTCCTTTTGGGACCATCTCTCCGGACTGGTCACGTCTTCCTCAGTCAGAGCTACTGACCCCTCACCAGCTGTAATAGCTTTGCATTCCACTTTTGCTTTCCTGGCACTTTGCCTCTCTTTCTTTATGTTTTATTTGGCTCAATTCTTGCTTCAGTTATAGAAATCTGCTTTCATTTTTAATGTAAACACATAGGGTATTAAAAAACCCCCATAAAAATACACAAATACCTGATGTTAGAGAGCCAGGCTCTTTTCAGTGGTGTGCAGTGACAGGACAAGCACCAGTGGACACACACTGAAATACAGGAAATTCAGCTTAAACATAAGAAACTATTTTTTACCGTGGAGGCAATCTAATGCTGGAATAGGTTGCTGAAACAGGCTGTGGTGTTTCCATCCATGGAAATGCTTGAAATGCAAGTGGACATAGTCCTGGGCAGCCAGCTCTAGTTGACATTGCTTGAGCAGGGGAATTGGTCGGGATGGCATTTACAGGTGCCTTCCATCCTCAGCTGTCCTGTGAGGCCTGTGAAAACATCTGGTTTCTGTAACATGCACAAATATATGTTAAAAATGATGACTTCATTATGTGGTCTGGGGACCTGGGTTTATCTCAGCCAGTCCATGCTGCTGCTCAGAAGAGTTTGGCTGACCTGTGTTGGGGGTGTGTTTCAGCTCTCCAGTGCTTCCTCTCTGGCACAGCCATGGCCACAGGAGGGACTGAAAACATCCTGAGATGAGAGGAAGGAGGAAAAGGATATGGTTCAACTCCAAGTTGTTGGGATTGAAGACCTTCCAGGTCTCCTTGGCAGACCTGCTGTTCAGGGATGGCAAGCACCCTCCTCCCCTGTGCCAGTGCTGAGGGGCACATATGACAGGAAAAGAGAGCAGGAAAAGAAAGGCATTGCCATGTGCATCATGCCGGTCATGCTGTCGACTTCTGGGTCCTGTTCTGCAGGACCTTCCCTCCATTCTTTAGCCAGGAGCACAGAACAGCCCTAGGAAAGGGACAGCAGCTGAAAAAGCTGTAGGTAGTAGCTGGCACTAGCTTTCACTTAAAATAAAAATAAACACACACAAACCCTCCACAAATAAATGGAGAGAAAGGCTAAGTGAAGAACATCAAGCTGGTTTGACAGCCGCAGTACAGCTGATGACTGATTAGAGAGGTATCTTCACCTAGGCCCAATTACAATCAAGTGTTTAATTGCTTCTGGCCAGCATCAGCCCCCTGGGCAGGAGGCAGCTGGTTGCCTGCAGTCCTCATTCCCCAGAGGAGTAGGGGAAAAACTTTTCTGGCTCTGTGGATTGTTTGTCTTTGGCACAATTTGGAAACAAATCACTCATCATTTTTATTGCTCTAAATATTACACAGTTATTTTTCCTTTAAGTGAGGTTACCTTTAATTAGCAGCATGAGTGAAATCATACCCTCTATCTTAAATTACTTAAATTTTGTCTCATTGGGTTATTTATTTTTTGTGGGAAGGTAGCAGATTTTCTAACACCATCTACTCCTACCCTACTCATTGAAGAAGGCTGCTGCTGCAAGTCCCCCAGCCCCTGACATTTCTTCCTCCTGTGACTCTGCCCTTCATACTTCATTTCTGTGGGAGAGGTGAGGTCTCTGAGACTACTGGGCAGCTTGCTGTGCCTCACCCCAGCAGCAGTGCTTCCCTCCTTGCATCCACCACAGCCAGGATGCAGTATACTGGGGCAGCTTTGCAAACCCCCACTGCTGTGAACAGGTTACATGTTGCTGTACCAAGAGCTGAATATTGGCAGTTAATTTGTCACATAATCTCAAGATGAGTATTCTTTTTAATAGACATAAAATATATTTAAGAGAAGCTTAATATATCATTAATATAATGTAAATATATCTTTAATATCTTTAATATCAATGTAAACTACATGAGTATTTATATCTATATTATTGCATATATTTTCAGATATATGTCTGTCAATCAATCAATCAATCAGTAAAGTTGGAGTTTTATGATCAATTCACTGTAGGAAAGTGAATTGAAAGCAGAAGTTCCTTGGTGCTGGAGGCATCCCGTTTTCCTTCCTGTGCCTTGGCAGCAGGATGTGCTGTGAGCACCCAGGCAGTGCCAAGGGCAGGGCAGGAGCTGTGTGGCACGTGGGGCTGGTGTGAAGTGGCAGTTAAGCTC
>NW_008237444.1:405589-407838 GCF_000691975.1 Corvus brachyrhynchos | reverse complement strand
ACTGCAGGTGGAAACACACCTCACCAGAGAAGGCAGTGGGGGGCTCTGTGGACCCCTCCTTGGAACAGATGGTCCGTGGCCCTCACCCCCTAGGGCAGCAGGCTGCTTTCCTTCCTGCTCTCACACCAGCAGCTTCTCCTCTTATTCTTCTTCCATGCTGTGGGAAGGTTCAGTTTTGTTCCTGGGTTTTTTTGCTTGAAAGAGGAATACCCATGTGCCTGCCTTGTTTGGAATTTCTTCACAAAAGAGAATTCTTTTCCATTCAACTCCCTTTCCTTTTATTTTCTGTTTCTGCCACCAGACTCTCCAGGCTTCTGGAGTTGTGCCTTTCCTCAAACCTGCCAGTTATGCCGGGCAATTCAGAGGAGAATGTATGTGACAGTGACCTGGGACCTTGTGACTGCCCCTGTCCCTGCTGTTGGTTTGCAGGTAGCCTGGGACAAAATGGCTTCAGTCCTTACTTTGCCTGCTTGTAAAATGGGTCATCCAGCCTACTCTCCTGCATCAAAGTAGTCCCAGTAGGGCACGTAGCAATATAAGAGGGAAAGGAGAGAGAAAAAAAGGATTTAAAAGGAAACAGCCTGAATTAAGCCCATTTTGAAATACCTGAAGGTTCCCTGTGTTCTCCAGATCAGGTTGAATGATCTGTGGATGCAGACAGACTTCCAGGCTAGAAGGGAGCAAAGACTACTTTTGTGTAACCACCACAAAGGACTGGGAGCATCCTTACCACTGGCTGATCCTTGTAAGCCATACCCCTTCCTGCAGCTTCCACAGCACCTGTGTTTTGCAGTGCCAGCCACAGGAATGGCAGTGGCACTCAGGTGTTCCCTTTCTCATGAGGTGAAGGTCCCACAGACATGCCAAATCTATCTAAAGCACTGCCTGGATGATCTGAGCTAGTGGGGCAGCTTTTCATTTCCATCGTTAAAGCAACGGGGAAAGGCCACATACGTCTTTACCTAGGTCAGGGGAGAGTTTGTCCTTTCTCTTATATGACATAGTCACAGAATCCAAATATGAAAAATTAGTTTTTATTGCTTTTACACCAACTCTAACTATAAATAAAGTCCTCTCCATCATTAGAGCAGCTAGTAGTTCAATCTTCAGGTAGACTTGTTTTTCGTACTTTCATTAAAAAATTAGGATGAACAAAAAAACTGCTACTGAGTTGCATTTGTTATACAAAATGGCATGCTCATTTAAAAGCAAATACTCTGGAGACTACTTAGTTTTCTGTCAGTCAGCCTAATTAATGCATTCATATTCTGTTTATCAAGTGAGATCTTGTATCAGCTATATTTATGGGTGAGATGGGACTGTCTAAACAATCTCTGTATTGAGCTGGTTACACTGGGAGACAGAACCAGAACTGCAGCCTGTTCAGCTCCAGACTCCTCCATTTCAGAAAGCCCCTTCTTGAAAGTCAGGTTTCCCTTCACTGACTAATATTTGGTATGGCTTATAGAAATAAGTGTGTTTATCTGCATAGCGTTTTTAAACTCTAAATGCAGGTGTACTAGAGTTAGGAGATACTTAAGCACACAAGTTACACTAAAGGAGAGCTCTTTGAATGTAGATGTGAATTATTTAAATCTTCGGTAACTGGGCACTCTGAATAAAGTGTTTATGACAGTAAGGAAGCGGGATGCATTTCTATTCAGAAAGTGTTTATATAACTGTGGTGCATCAATGTGGGCTTAATTACCTGCTGATCTCAAACATGAAATCTCAGTTAAATGCATTTTAATCCTATTAGTACAACAGAGCCAGTACAGCAGAGGATGAACAAAACAGTGCTACAGGCTGCAGCAGCCAAGCCCTATTCCTTTGTCCTTGGTGTTTCCAACACACCATGGGTACAGCTACTGGATGCGACACAGAGTAACTGATACGTCCATTTAGTGGGACATGAACAAGGAGAGTGGAAGCAGGCCCTGAGTCTGCAATTTACCTTCACAGGCATGGCATGGCCTTATGCCTGTTCAGCTCTGTCAGGTAGCTCCTTTAGATTTACTGGCTTGGTGGGCAGTTGTTCTCATGGAGTATCAACTGCTGTCTGGCCTGGGTTAGTTTAGAAGAAGCTCAGTACCATTCTTAATGTGGTTAGCAATGTGGTTTCTTCAGGAGGGGCCTTGTGGCCCTGCCCAGAAAAGCTGTCATTCTGTTCCAGTTTTAAAACAGGGAGCTCACTGGATGGAATTGTGCTTCAAGTCAACTGTTTCCGGGCCAGCATCTGTGTTGCCAGC
>NW_008237444.1:403650-405551 GCF_000691975.1 Corvus brachyrhynchos | reverse complement strand
ATGCTGCTCTCTCCACTACCTGACAAATTCAGGAGTTCACCAAAGTTCACATTTCTGCACCAACAGTAAATTTCAGCTCTTTGCTCACCTGCTGCTTCGACTATTCTGTGCTAATAAAGATGAGTTAAACTCTCAGGACTGTTCTGTGAGTTTTCCCCCATTTGTCAGTTAGCTGCAGCACAGAAATTCTCCAGGATTTCGCAGGACCAGAGACAAATACATCACCATGCGCACTCCAGCTTGCCACTGTCCCAGACTTTGCTTGAGGAACAAAGGACCATCCTCTGCAACAAGGTAGTAAAACTGAGCAGCTGGAGTGGGGAGGCAGCAGTAAAGGATCAGTGCACTGGGTGTGTGCTTTCCAAAGAGACAGTCTGGTTAACTCGGGGAGGTTTGTTGGCTGAGGTTGATGGAGACTGTCATCTATGAATGACACTGCTTAAATTAAGTGCAACTGTTTCTGAAATACCTGTTTGCCCTTTCTCCAAACTAGGCAAATGGAGCCCTAGCATCTAAATCATATCCCCAGCCAATGGTCTGTTGCAAAGCAACTGCTTGTAAAATACCCTGCAAGAAATGGGGTGTGCCTTTGCTTCAAGCCATGCTGGGGCTTTGGTCCTGTCTGTCTGGCTCTGCTGCCTTGCATTCAGTGTTGTAGTGCTTCTGCTCTCAGGCCAGTATGCTTTTGTAACTGGACATAGTGCTGGGCAGAATTGCATGGGTCACAGCTGGGAGGATGACAGACACAGCAGGAGCACTGCACAGGGTCATGTATTGTCTAGCTAAGGACTTCAGCATAGTGGGGTGTTGAGAACAGCTGTGGCTGGGGAAAGGGTTTTATACATCAACATTTCTGCAGTCTTTGCCATGTACAGGAAGTGCATGTAATGGTATGTCACTATTAGTATCTATGACAGTAGGAGAGATGATGAAAGGGAATGCAGCCAGGTAAATTCAGCTACCTCTTGTTTGGATAAACAGCTGAGTTGCCCCAGTTAGGAACTTTGCATTTCTGGGGACACACTGCTTACACATAGGGAAGTGCTTGTCTCAGATGGGTGGATTATTAGCCTTTAATTAAGGAAGATCAGACACATGTCCAGATGTCTGAATAGCTTTGAAAAGCTTTGCAGTCTGTGGATATCTGCTTTAATCCCATAAATTTTTGTTGTGTGGTATAGGCTCCACACAGATGAGAAACTGCACTGGATCAGGCATGAGGACTATCTGAAACCTGAAATTTGGCTCTCAGCATTTTCAGTCATTGTTTTTTCTTTATTGTGAAACCACAGTGCTACAGATGAAAGGACTTGGTTTCTATCAACATTTTTCTTTTCTGTTTAGAGAAGAGATTTGATTATCAAAGAGGAAAATGTCCTTCAGACTGTGGGTTGCTGTGGTATGGGCCTGTTCTGTTCCTGTGAAACCATCAAAAGGTAAAATTGGCCAGCAATACCATACACCACACCAAGAAAAGAGAAAAAAAAGAGGGTCAGGAGAAACACACACTAGCGCACACAAGTCCTTGAACTTCCACAAAGAGATATCATGTTACATTTTGCAGTGTTACCTAGGAAACCATTTTAGTGTAAAAGGAACTCTTTGTCTCCTGCTCTTTGTAAAATTGTTTGAACCACCATATCTCGTAAAAGGTTGCTTCACAGACAATTTATGCAGCATTTAATAAAAGCTCAATCTGCAGTTTGCTGCACCATAAGAAGCAATATTTCTATCAGCAGTCTGAACACTTTAAATTGTATTTGCTGAGAATTGATAAGATTATGTCATAATTTCCAAAAGTCAGAGAAACAAAATATTCTAGTTGTCTTCTTCCTTTTTTCTGACATGGAATGTCTTTCTCTAGCAGCAAGGCTGTGTATATATTTAAAAAAACACAA
The DNA here is from genome assembly GCF_000691975.1 of Corvus brachyrhynchos. Lineage (NCBI taxonomy): Eukaryota > Metazoa > Chordata > Aves > Passeriformes > Corvidae > Corvus > Corvus brachyrhynchos. Next base: position 403,653 of record NW_008237444.1, on the reverse strand, counting down.
AGA
>NW_008237444.1:402415-403616 GCF_000691975.1 Corvus brachyrhynchos | reverse complement strand
GAAATTGCTTTAGGAAGCTCTTATGAGCACCTTTTTACTGACATGTTCGCTGAAGCAAAAGTACATTTTGGTTTCTGTTCCTTTGAACACAGAAGAGGCTTGAACAGGATTTCTGCAATCACAGCTCTCACTCCCCGGTGTGGGCCATTGTGTGGCGGTGCCTACGTGCTGATGTGTGCCACCTGCTAGTCCAAATCCAGCAAAGGATTTGGAACAAAGGGCTTATCTGCCTGAACTACCTGTGCCTGTCACTCAGGCTGGGCTTCCCCCAAACAGGGCAGGTTCTCAGCTGGTGCTGGTGGGGGATTTGCTGTGTAGGAGGGGCAGCCTGCTTGCTCTGGAGGGAGCAGCCATCCCAGTCCCACTCTGCAGAGAGGGTGAAAACCCTGAATACTAGGGCAGGGCTTGTAGGCCAGAGAAAGAGATGGGTTTCCACTGAGGTCTTTGCCAGATAATGTCTGTTATTTATCATCTCTCTTTAAATCCAGCACACAATGTCAACTATTTCATCTTAAGGAGGATAAATGTGAGGACTCCCAGGGCCACCATGGCTGCCAGCAGGCTGTCCTGTGCTTCCCCAGCACTTTGTTTAAAGAGCTGACCTAATGAGTTTTGCTCCCTCCTGTAGTCCCTGTCATTTACAGTTGCTATAATTTCCTGTCATAGCTACTTTTTTCCTCCGCCACCTCCTTATGATATTGCAGGATTCATCTGTAAGGCTGATGTGCTCTGACTGCAGCATGCTAGATTTGTCTTCGTCTTAATATATTATTTATGATGCTTTTTTTCCTTGCAGTGGACTGCCTGCCACGCTCTGTATACAGTTGCTGGTCTTCCAAAGCATCATGGCCAGCCAAAGAAAACACTGATATAATTGAATTAACAGTGGTTCTGTTAGCCTTAATAGAGTTTGTCATGAAACACTAAGCAGATATGACAATGATCTTGGTTAGTCATATTTTTGTCCCTACTCCTAGACAAGGTAACTGTTAGCCAGATCAGTGGGGAGGATAATTCTCCTTTGCTGATCAGTAATTGCGCTTACCCAGACATGTGGCAATCACTTTGGACTGATGGCTGAAATAAGCCAGGGACTTGAATAGCAGAAAGTTTTATATTCTGACAATAAACTTGGCTAATTAAAACAAGATGCAGATGGTACTGCCACCTAGCAATTTTCACCTCACTGACTCCAATTATA
>NW_008237444.1:396897-402389 GCF_000691975.1 Corvus brachyrhynchos | reverse complement strand
ACATTCAGGGGATAGATGACTATTTACCTGTTTCTATTCATACAAAGATGTCTAACACATCATTGTTCTGCACAAGGCATGTGAAGATGGACTTAGTACTTATTCTGAAAAGTGTCTTCACTTTTTATAAGAAAGGGAAAAAAGTAATAAAAGGAAGCATATGAATATTACACACACAATGCGTCTTTCTAACACTTGTTCATTGGAGCAGGTGCCATACTTCTGGGAAATTAACTTTAATTGGATAAATAGAAAACTGGCCGTAACTAAGATAGTCTAACTGACTTTCTTAGCTTATTATTTTCGTTAGACACTCTGAAATGCTTGATGTTGATCCCTTGGGTGACTTTCACTGCTCAGAGTAAACGTTTACAAGGAAAGGGTTAGACAATTGGTCATCAAGAATGAGTTAGGTTTGCTTGATCTTGCCTCAGTGCAGCAGGGTGGATAAGACTACCACTTGAGCTCCTCCACATTGCTTTAAACAAGCTTTAGAAACAGGCTTTAGGGAGCAAAAATCCGTGCCTAATCCCGCGAGAGAACATCCTGCTAGTTCTGTGGCAGAAGAATGATCTGGAATTGCATCCCCAAAACTACTCTGGCCATCATCTGGACCATGTGTTGTGGTTAATGCTGATGCATTACTGTTATGGCACTTTATTCTGGCAACCCTTTCCATGCAAACCAGCCACGTGTATTGCCATCCTGCTAGCAGCAAAAGTGCACTGAACTGAGCATGCTTTTCCCAATCGCCTAATTTTTTTCACATGAGGAGCTTTCAGGTGCAAAATATTTCCTGATGTAGAGCTGCAGTGGGGCAGGACTTGCACTTATCTTTGAAATCACACTTGTGGAGTTTGAAAATGTATGTCTGTTGGAGGGAGAGGGGAAGAACTGGGCAGTGGACCAGGATTTATTTACAGAGACCCATTGTTTTGAGTTATTCAGCTGGGTTCCATTCTGTGTAAAAATACGTATGCAAATTAATGCTGATAGGAAAGGAACTTCCATGCATCCTCGATGACATGCTAAATGAGGTCAATGTGAGTACCATTAATAAGATGAATAAGATGACACTAACTTGAGTGAAGTGCTCAAAGCATCCTTGCTTTCTCTTGGCTTTCCTGTTTGTCCTGTTCAGCCCCAGGGAGCTTCTGCACTGTGGCACCAGAAGCCCCTGTAGGGGACCGATCTCATGATTCAAACAGAGAGTGAGTAGCTCAGTGGTCTCCTCCCCTGCCAAAAGCCACCACAGTGGCACTGCTTCTTCTGGGTGGGGAGCTGTGGGTTCTCAGTGGAGGGACCATTCCTTGGCAGGGTGCTGCTCTGGGTGCCTGCGCTCTGCTTGGCTGGCCAAGACTGCACCAGGGCAACATGTTTCCTTCAGTTCCTCTCCTAATCCCTCCTGCCCAGCAGACGGCAGGACAGGTCTCTGTCAGAGGATCGGTGCATTCCATCTGGGAGTACACCTTTGGGGAAGTGTTGCAAGGGAATAGTGCTTTAAGGGGCTAAGTTCAAATCTCCCTTTGGCAGAAGGTTTTGGACATGAGCAGAGCAGTTACAGACCCCGAATAGCTGGTGCATCAGGGCACCTTCTTGCTGTCCCTCCTTTATGCCTGTGTTTTACATGGACTTTCCTTTCACTGGCAAGAGATGGAGGAGCTGTGCAAAACGAGACATCCAGCACCACTGCTGGGCATTCTTGGGCCCTTTTCTCCAGGCTTATCATTGTTTATAGGGGAACATTTATATTAATTTTAAAATAGAGGTATATTAATCTTTGAATAGCTTCTGTAGGTGCTGCTGATACGAAGCATTTTAGACAACTATAGACAAAGGAATTTCACAAAGGATTGGCTGCAGGACTGAAAATTATACAGGTCCCTAAGCACCTGGAGAGCTTTTGCTTTCCCATTTGCTGCAGCTCTGGGAGCGTGCAGGTCAAACGCAGCAGAGAGGAGCACTGTGTGACATGTGCAATGTCCTCCGTCCCCAGGCTAGAGAGTCCCTCAGCATTACTCGCAGCACGCCCCAGTCCTGGTAGACATCCTCCCTGCGTGCACACCACACATCTGGAGGCCAGTGTGCCCAGCTTGAAGGGATCCTGCATGGGGAAAAAAACAGGCAAGTATGTGGGCAAGGCACTGAAAAATGATGTCTGCAATGCTCTGCATTTGCATGCCACATACATGGCACATATCAGGAAGGCAATAGGTCCTGAACAGGGTGTACTGGCAGGGCAGAAAAGCCCATATATGATCTGAGCAAGGGTAAATTACTGGATTAGATCCCTTGTTTCTATGGGGCCACACGGTTACAATGCCTACTCCTCTCACAAAACAAGTCCACTAAACCTAGTAATGGACATAACCAATGTTTATTTGTACCATAGTTAGTGGCTGTGCATAAGTGATCCCATTACACAAAATCAGGGTGTAGAATCACATATGTTTTAATGAATCTCAGGACTAGGTAGATTTTACACTCTTTTGTTATTATGTGTTTATTACTATTTTCTTGCAGAATAAGTCTCAGAAAACATCCTCTAAATCAGGCCTGTGAAGCACAACAGATTTATGCCTGCTGAAGGAAAATACAGGGTACTCTGTTATTAATATGTAAAGTCTGGAGATGAAGTAACATCTGTATGATGGTCTACTTTGGTGGACCACGTGTTCTTAAATCCCAGCCTTGCTCTTTTAAACTATTAAGTCTGTCATAAATATTTGATGACGAACAAGCTTATAAAAGAAAATGCAAAATATGAATAGAGGGAGAGCAAGTGTGTGATTTAATTTTTAATTAATTACCAGCATCTAAAGTCCATCTTCTGTAACAGGCAGAAAGTAACAAATTTCTTCCTCACTGTAACCTGATCTAAATGATGAACATTGCATTTATTTGTATTTTTTAAAGGAAAAGGATAAATCATCATAGAAACAACAGAACCAGGAAACAAGGTAGAACAGTCTGGTTTTATTACCATATGTAATCAAGAGCTTTTATTTCCCATCTCTCCTCCTTTTTCTTTTTCTTTCCTGCCTTTTTTTTTTTTCTTTTACAACCGACATTAAGTTGTGAATCATATGTTAGGGGGATGTGGAAATGAAGGGAAACTGGTGACATCACAATACTTTACAACTTTACAACAAATGAGAGTCTGAATTTGTTGCATCTACCAGTGTATAGCAAGGGTGGAAAGCAAAGGCACACATAGGTTCATGAACCCCTCAAAACAGAGGGTGGAAGGGAACTGGGGTTGGGAAAGGATGAAAACAAAAGACCCACCGAATACAAAATGAACATTTCGAGGTCAACCCAGTAACTGCGCTGTATGTTGTGAAGGCAGGTCGCTGCACAAGCTGTTGCCATGATTATCCATCTCTATATTTTGGGAGAACGCTTTGAGGGATAATATCAAGGGAACCCTGCTTCAGGGGCTTGGAGCTTGGTAAAAACATTGTTAGTTGGTTCTTTTTAAAAAAAAAAACCTTGCTACCTACTGTTTTCAAAGGGTTTTCAGTTTGTTTTTATTAAAACAACAACATTGCTTTGGATACAGATCTATCTACTCCAGTCTGCATAGTTCACTACGGGTGAACAAAACTGTTTCATAAAAGAAGCCATGATGAAATGAAAGAACATGCAAGCACCCTTGTTACACACTTTGGTGTAGACCATCCAGACTTTATATATACCATCTATAAGCTAGTGGACTTAAAGTCTGTCTTTTCAATCATTCAGAAACAGAACCAAAACCCTGAAAAACAAATGGAAGTATAAAATTTTAAAAAACAAATTGAAACAGAAACAACCACCTTACTCAAACATACTGTTCAGTAGATATATATATATATATAAAAAGCTTAGAAGCGATCCCCATCATTTTTCTACAGTATGTTGACACAGTTATTGTAACAGATTAAAAACACAGCTACGTTTTTGCATAAACTGAAAGACTGGAAAGGAACTTACACGCCTGCGCACACACACACGCACAAACCTGTGCGTGCGCACACTCCCACGCTAGCTACATGCACAGTCACACCAAAGAAACAAAAGAAAAAAACCCCACGTTTTTCCCCAAAGAAGTATATGCAGCATCCTTCTGGAGCAGCAGGTAGCTACAGCAGGAGCCTGCCTGCCTGTCCTAGCTCCATGTGCCCTGCATGCTGCAGGATGTGCGGCTGGGCTTTCTGCAGGGTTTGGCCCCTCTCACCAGTGCTGTCCCCTGCCAGGGGACATACCAGCTCCATGGACAAGGGTGTTAGTCATTTTCCTGCTGCCAGTGAGAATGATCTCCACGCTGACATGCTGTAAAGGGGGAGCGGGAGGTGGGGGAAGGCAGAACCCCCAGCATGGTGCCTTGGGAGCATCACTGCCTGTGGATGGTTTAGAGAGAGGACTTGGCACAGCTAGAAAGTCAAATTGGAGGGTATGGTGCTAGCCTAATTTCTTTAGGGATGTGGGGTTACGACAATAACCACCACATTCTTCTTTCAATGTCTTTACTCCAGTTTTTGAAGGGGCTTGGAGGAGGAAGGATCAATAAATATTTGCATTACTCAAAGGGGAAAAAGAAAAAGGTTTTACATACTACAGCTCACAAATATACACAACTGAGGGTGTAAGGCACAAATTTACATGTGGAAGAAAACAGGCTATTCACAGATATATTCCCACGAAAAACCCGTGTGATAAGACCATAATTTATGCATGGTAACAGCCGGCATATTAGCTAGTTCACACTGTTTGAGGATTTTGTTTGCCGTCTCACATGCAAGGTGAAATGAGATGGCACATCACAAGCTGGTGCCTTCACAGAAAGTATTAGCTACTGACAAAGCCATGTTGATAGCAATGGTGCACAGATGTGCAGCTTTTAAGTTTCGCTTGCAGTTGCTTTAGAAGTTATGAACTCGCGGTATTTGTTGCTGTCTTAGGTCAGAGGCCCAGCCAGCTAATTAGCTGAGAGACTTAAATAGATATCCCCTTTTTTTTTCAGCTAACCAGGCAGTCCAGGCACAAAGTTCAGAAATCCAGCTCCAACTAATCTAACTCAGTGAATTTCTTGGAAAAATAAAAGAGTTCTAATTACTCCAGTTAATGGGTTTCACGTTAAATAGGTATAACTTTCAAGGTACTTCTCTGAAAAGCTGCTCATGGGATGATAATGCAGGTCAGTTCCTTAGGAAAAACAAAAGTTGAACAATAAATAAGAGGAGTTACTCATGTTAACAGTCACATGTTATTCATTAAAAGAGAAGGGTAGCAGAAACCTATGCTGTAGTTTGCCCAACCTGGCATTTAACTGCTGTGACCAAATGGCTGTAACACTGAAGGGCATCATTTCACAGTACCTGCTAGTAGTAAACTTCTGCCATTGTTAAGTCAGAGTTAGCTTTATCAATTGGTTTTTTTTCTTTTTTTTTCTTCCTTCTTTTTTTAAAATTTTTTTTTCTTTTTTTACGTTTGTGTGTTTTTTACATTTG
>NW_008237444.1:396134-396837 GCF_000691975.1 Corvus brachyrhynchos | reverse complement strand
GGGGTGAAATGTCACAGTCATTTTCACCTGTGTGCTTTTGACTCAATGTTTGTGATGGAGGATTAGTCTTTTGAGCAAAGAACTGGCAGGTTGTAGGGGTGAATCCTGCAATTACAAACCTTCAACCATGGGTCATATGGCTCGGGTTTAAAAAAATATTCCACTTTTCCCAGAGAGCAGAAATCCAACACATCTTCAGCTTGCAACAACTATCTTCTCAGAGGAGCGAGTGATAACAGTTGCAGAACACTGGCTTCCAAGGGCAACTTCTGTGTAATTGCCATCCTCCTCCCGCTCCCCCTCCCCCCTCTGATTATGTACATGCATCGTTGGGCTTCATGGATGTGGAAAGCGGAGCAAAGGAAGGTTTGGGAGGTACGTCTGGCTTTAGCGAGGGCGTGCGTTTCAAGCCTGACCTCGTCAGTGAGTTGTAGGCAGTGAGACTTGGCTGCCGGGATACAGGCACAGCCTGTGCCTGAGCAGCGTGGACCTGTATGGAGTCCACTCGCTGCGGGGCCGGCGGTGGGTTGTCACCCCGGCTGAAGCTCTGATTGCGGGAGAGGTGGGACGAGTTGGAGGAGTTAGTGTTGTTTCTTTTGAGGGTTGATGCCTGATGACTTCTCGTGAGGGAGTTTGTGGGGTAGCTTCTCTTGTAGTCCACGTTGTAAGCAGAAGAGTGCATCTCCAGCCGCTTGCCTATGAC
>NW_008237444.1:380710-395806 GCF_000691975.1 Corvus brachyrhynchos | reverse complement strand
CTCTGTGGCTGGGGCTTTTGCTGCTGAGGTGGTCCTTGATAGTTTTGTACTCAAGGGTGGCATTCTGGTCCTCCACAGACATCTGAGCCCCATCGCTCATTTTTGGCTGGTCAACATACTCATGCTGGTAACCTTGCTGGGCTATGGGCAGGACCACAACACTGGGGATGTGGCTGGGAGAAGCCCTGAGCGGTAGGTCAGTTGGGATCACTGGTGATGCCATTGAGGGGATATCTTTTGTGCAGGCATTGATGAGGTTCTGGTTTCTCTCCCATTCCCTACTGCCTCGGCTGGGCTTTCTCTTCTGTTGCAGGGTTGGGGTGGACTCAGGGGTTGGCAGGGCAGCCAGGTCCAGATGGTGCTGGTCAGCTTTGATTAGCATCTTGGCAGTGCTGCCTGGGGTAGTCAGCTTGCCATTGTGCATCAGAGGTGTGAGGATAGCTTCAGGCTTTGGCTCCTTGGACTGAGCATCCCCAAAGAGGCCACTGAGCTTGGAAACACTGCTCATGGAGCCACGGCGGGAGTGGGTCAGCTCCTTCTCCTTCCTCTGCACAGCAGCCATGTCTCTGCGGCGGTGGTCGCAGATGCAGTACACTATGATTCCCGAAAAGACGGCCCCCATGACAAAAGCAAGAATAACAGCAATGGCCAACAGGGTGACTGGCACCAGCTGATCATGACCTTTCAGGTAACTCTCGCGAATCACTCCTGCAATAGACAGCATACAGTGGTTAAACAAACTAAGGACGAATGAGGAGCGGGGAGGTGGGGGAGGCTACTTATCATTAACTACTTTATTCAAAGGCATGCCCCTGGGAGGTTGGTTTGTGTTTTGCAGGGTGATTTTGTTTATCAGCTTGCTGATAAAATTTGGAGACATACTGTACCTGCCAGCTACATCTTCCATGTGCAGCCTTCAGCTTTCAGTACAGCTTTCAGATCTGGAGCTGAAGACTACAAAGTTCAGGAAGGGAAAGGGAATTCACTTGCAGGACAAATACAATTGGTTTGAAATCCTGGCCCTGGGCAATTCACACTGACTTCAGCAGATCAGAGCTATTAGCTCTCCTCCTCTGACATATTGCTCATTGCTGACCTTCCTCTTTCTGATCTCACCTAGGCTAATACCATCTTATTTTTGTAAGTAATCATCTTATTTATGGTAAGTAATTCTCATTGAAAAGCCTTTAAAGGGAGGAGAGGAGATAGAACCTCAGCGAATACCAGAGAAGTGTATTCCACATTGTTTAAGGCTTCTTTCTCTCTCTTCATTCTGTTTTCTCTGTCATGTGTTTTATAAGTCAGTGTCACATGCCTGAGCTTCAGGAGGATGCTTGAGTAACTACGAAAGAGCAGAGTGTTGAAATTTATTGAGCCTGCTAGATGACTGTCCTTGCTATTTTAATTTTAAAAGCTCTCTCTTTTCTGAACACATGAATAGGTTGACCTCTGTGCTGAAGCCTATGCTTTCTTTTCTAAAACACCTGACTGAGTGCCTTATCCTATGGTTCTGTGCTGTGGTCAGAGGTCACTGTCAAATCCCACTTGGCCATCCAAGCACCACTGTCTGAGGAAGTGTCTTTGGCAGAGTGCACCTCCTCCATCTGAAGTCCCTAATGCAGCATTAATGAATACTCTGAATTTCTGAAGAAAGTCAGTTTTTTTCTGTTATAGGCACCAGGCCAGCAGCACTAATGAAACACAAGCAAAAAGCCTGTAGTATGTTTTTTTTCATTTCTGGTTTTGTTCTTACTGCTTACAAGGAGCAGCCACAGTTTGACAAGGAACTAAAGGAACATCTCTCCCATCTCTTCTTCCAGAGAGGGCCCGAGTGCCAGGGGATTAAAAGCTCCACAGGGGATTAAAAGCTCAAAGGAAATGTAATACTTGTCCTTATTACAGAAGAGACAGCAAGGCAGAGAATACAACTCCAAGGCTCTCACAAGACTTTATGAAGACACAAAACTTTCACATTTTAAATCAACTTCTAAAATAAGGTCTTTTCATATGTTTTGTACAGAAGGTATTTACAATGCAGAATTAGAACCAAAATACCTCTCACCAAACTATCTTAAAAGAATACTTAAAAGTTGCCACTATCTCACAGAAGCCTTTGTTAAGTATTCTGGATAGATATAGTATTGTTCACATTTTTCTGTTCCAAGTTAACTGCAGCATTTAGGTGGAAAAGGGATATTTGTTTACAAGAGATGAACTTCATATATAAAAGCAAAACAGCTCCTTAAATCATAAGCACCTGCATGTGACATCACAGCTGGGTGCCACAGAAATTATTGTGCTACGACAACACAAAGGATTATGATTTCACAAGGAGAATAAATAGCAAGAGCAGATGATCACTTAAGAAAATAAGAATCCGGCATTCATATAAATATCCTAATAGTAAAATGTAAAGGCAGGAACGTAAAACTCAGAAAACAACATAAAATTAGAAACAATCTTCAAATTAAGTGTTTCTAAGAGAACCCTTTTTTAAAGCCCAGCAGCTTCTTCAAAGGCAGATTCTACTATTCTTTGTCATCAGCACTTAACAAGCAGCACTATATTTCACTGCAAACGTGTTGGTCTCCTGTGGTCCTTCACCTGCTGATATTCACATGCTAGACTCTGCAGCATTTTGAGGCCAAATTTACTTAAACTTGTAAAACTGTTTGCAGTGATTAACTGGAGAATCAGATACAGAGTCTTAAATGGATGGGAAGAATGGTCACAAAGTTAAGAAAGGCTTTGCCTTAAAAATCTGATTTAATAGATTTCTATGCAGAGACTTCTCAGGCATGTCCCTTTGAGCACTTGTCCAATGTGTCTTGCATGGAAAAAACTCAAAATCCCTGCTCAGTGCCTACCTAAGGGTGTAAGTACCTACAGTCAAAGCCAGCATGGGTCCGTGAAAGGAAAGTCATATCTTACTATCATATCTTACTTTTTTCACTGAAAGGGTGGTCAGTCATTCAAACAAGCTCCTATGGAAGTGGTGGAATGATCATCCCTGAAAGTGTTCAAAAAGCATGTTAATGTGCCACTTGGGAACATGGTTTAGAAGAGATCATGGTGGTGCTAGGTTAAAGGTTGAACTTGATCTCAGAGGTCTTTTCCAACCTAAATTGTTCTATCATACTATGATTCTAACATTCTTTTATATATAGGCTGGCAGCAAGATGCTGGAGTGCAGCCCTGTGGGAAGGGAAATGGCATTTTTGGTTTATGGTAAGCTCAATATGACTCAACTATGTGCCCTGGTGGAAGAAAGGGCCAACCATATACAAATATTGGAATGTGCCCAGAGGAGTACAACAGAACTGGGGAAAAGACTACAGGGCATCAGTGATGAGGAATGGCTGAAAATACATATTTTTTTCAGCTTAGAGGAGACGTCATTGCTATCTAAAACTTCCTCATGATGAGGAGTGGAGGGGAAAGTGCTGCTCCCTCTCTCAGGTATCTGGTGATAGGATGAAAGGGAATACCTCAAAACTCATGTCCATGCCTGACATTTCCTACTGGCTGAGGGAAACTTCAAGTTCTGCACTCTCAGTCTTTTGCTTTAGGCTAAGTCCTACTCTGTCAGTGATAGCCTTCAGCACAAAACTGCATCACTGCATACAAAAGCAATGTGAAATCTTCAGTTTTAGGTTATCAATAAGTATCAAAACATTAGCACTCACATTACAAAATTGCTACACAGTCCAGACTGAGTGACCCTTTGTGCTCATGAAAGGGGTAGTTGAAATGAAGTGCACCCTGCAGATGTTTTATACACAGAAATTTATGACTGTCTTAAAACAGCCTGATTCCAGCTATTTCCCCTTGAACTCAAACCTTCCTGATGTTTATTACGTTTTCTACACTAAAAGATATTTAACATTAGTGGCTTTGCTCTAGGCAGGCAGATCTTCTCTGGACACAGTGTCAGGTTAATATATAGTTTATTTTTTATCAGGGATCGCTTCCATGTGTCATTAGTTATGCAAGCAATCCCACTAACTTAAATGTAAATAAAATAAAATAGGCAAGATTTGACCCTGCATCAATGTCTGTGGAATAGGTAAAACCAAGCAATAAAAAAGTAGGAGAAATGCTCAGCATCCTACTGTCATGACCACAGGGTGGGTGGGGGTGGTCTGGAATTTAATATGATATAGGCTGATAATTGGTGGTTGTTGTCTATCAACATATTCAAACCTTAACATCAGCAGTAACTGCCTGCACAGTCTGGGATGAGTAAGGAAGTGTGTGATCCCAATCATGTCAAGTTTGAGGGGAACTTACAGACTTCATTGTGTGTGCTTTTACTTATCCTGCAATTCTTAAAGAACCGCACAGTCCACATGGCAAGTCCAGCATCCTTCATTTGCACTCATTATTCAAGGAATTAAAATGAATGGAGAAAATAATCAGAAAAATCTAGGGTCTACGTTTTTGAAAGACAAGTAAAGTATTTGGACTCCCAGCTTTGAGGAAATACTTGCTATTAAAAAATCTTACAGCTATTTATTATCTGACATAGTTTTAAGACATTATGTACTGGAAAACTGACTGGCCTGGCTTCATAGAACCAGACTGTAAAATATGTCTGATATAAGTATCATCATATTGTACTTATTTAATAATACAGTTATTATTCTAAATTAAATACTTTTAAAGTGTTATGTCTAAACTTTCCTGTTTGCAACATATCATTTACAAAACTGAAAAGACTTTGCTTATTTCATTTTAAGTGGTCTGAATCCATACTCCTGACTATTTTCTCTAGTGTATGGAGACCTATCACTTTGGGTAACAACAAACTATTCTTTTGAAAGGGATAGTTTTGACAGAAATACCTATATAAACATTGTACTCCAGAGATGTGTGATGGTAAAAATAAATCAAACCCAAAAATGTTACAAAGACATAGATGACATCAAATATGTGCACCTCCAAAGATCGTATCTTACATGTCATGTCACTAGTGCCACAAATATGCTGACACTGACCTCTCTGAAGTCTTCCATTTAAGTCAAGCTCTCTCCCTTACAAATCACAGCTGAGCTTACAACTTCAGGGTCTTCCTCCCTGTGATGAAGTATTACTTCTGGCTACTAAAAGAGCCAGTCTAGTCACCTGATATTCTCCCTTTTCCATGGCTATTCCGATTCCCATAGACAACCTGATCCTTCCACCTCCATTAACTTTCTGTAATTTCATCCCACATCCTTTTGTCTGCATCTCCTAACATTGCCATTCATTTTCTCAGTCAGTATACCCTGTGCTGTAGCAGTCTGGAACACGCAAGCAAAATCACCTCTTCTTACTCATCTAATGAAAGAGAAGACCTGATATGGTATTGTGTTATTCTGCTATGCATAATTAATTCCTTCTTCCAGCAGAGCTTCTAGGTAAGGTACACAGTTTGGGCTGGCTGGTTGGTAAAGAAGACATTTAGAAGAATGTTTTCAGACCTCCAAAGTGATTCAATTCTGAAATGAGCTAGTGTGTGTACAAATCACAGGTAGAGCACTGATCTAACTAAAGGTAGTTGGGGAATGACCAAGGAGACATTACATTTTATGTCAATAATACTTATTCTTTTGTTAAAGTTCTGGAAGATGTGAAAAGCAGACTTGTGGAATGTCTCTGGGTAAAAATAATACAGAAAAGACCAGAGGTTATACAAAGATATAGGTCACTTGTATGCTAGATTATCATAAGCAAGAAGGTGAGCCTCCTTCTTTTCACCAATTAACAAAAGTATTCAGGCTTTTGGACAGTACATATGCTAAAAAAAACAAGTTAAAAAGCAAGATGTGCAGAGTGCTGAAAAGAGTACTGTATGAAGATGCTGATGAAGCTATTCTGGAGATGCTCTGCTCCTTCTAATTCTAATAGGAAAGAAGTTCCAAGGGCAGAAATGTAATTAAGATGAAATAATCACAAAGGAATAGAGTTCATAATTCTAAGGAATACATGGCATGTGCATAACTTGTGCATAATAAGAATAATGAATATCAACATAAAAAACTTCATTAAAGGAGGATAGATAAGGGAAGACATGGAGAATGAATTATTTACTCCTTTTCCTGCTGCAATTTTCAACAAAAATTCCCACTCTGATCTGCGATCAGAAATGTAACAAAGTTAGGGAGTAAGTGTTGACCATGATAGAGAAAAGAAGTAAACCTATTTAAATAATACACATTTTTGAATTGTCTTAAGAAATTTGTCCCAAACTGCTTAACTAGCCAAAGCAATTTCTAGACACAGTAAGGTATCTTGGACAACACTGGAGGAAGTACAAGCATAAAGAGCCCTGGAAAAGGACAAGTATATTACATGCCTTTGTGAATAGCCAGAGGGTGGACCCAACCAAACACAGCCCTGCCAGCACAATCTTTAGAATGGAGATGACACTAGTACAAGTAATAAAACAATCAATTTCAAAGTAATTAAGAAGGAAAAAAAAAGGAAAGCAATTTTTCCAATAGTAAATTCCATTAAAAAAGACAAATTTCCTTGCTTGGCAGGATAAATGGCTTACTTTTTGTGGGGAAGGAGTAAGTATGATAGCCTTTGACTTCTCTAAAGTCTTTGACTTATCTTCTTAGAAGTAAATGAAAGCGAGCTACAACCTGCTAAAAAGCTGCAGTTGCACAGTGCTGACCAAAGGTTTCCCTGGAAAGAGATCTGAAGTAAGGTGTCTGTCTCAGGAGAACAGCAATTAACAGAAATCTGCAGAAAGGACACCTCCACTCCAGAGGCCCAGCAAAAGCTGTGTCCTTTTAGCACGTGCAGCATAAAAAGAAACATCTCATGATGAAGGCACATTTCCTTGTCTCACCTGCAATACCTGTGTGACAGGAATGGCAGAATATCAAGAAAAGCCCCACAATCACAATCCTTTCAGTTCTGGCGTATGCTTTGCAGTGAGTACAAACTGAAATTCCAGCTTGTAATCCTCACAACTGGTCGATGAATGAAAACAAACAGCAAATGACTTCCAAGTTTGAATAGCTTGATGGGAAGCTGTTTTAGTGATACAAGAGTTTGGATGCTACCTTCTTCCACAACTAGGCTGAAGTTGGTGAGGATAACTCAAAGGACAGAGCCATATCTGGTCTGCCACTGCAAGTTCCGGTGCGTGAATAACAGCTACCTGTCCTGAAAAGTAACACCTTTCAGTCTGAGCACTGCAGTTTGCTGTAGTGTGGAGACAAAGAAATGATTTATGGCTGGGAGCAGTGTACCCTGAGCAATGAGAAGACCACATGCCACGTGCACCACGATCGCTTTGTGATCAGATCTGCAGGGAGCTGTCACTGTCTGTCTTTCCAAAGTTGCCTGTAACAGTTGGTAAAGTAATAACCCAAAATGGTGATACACATGAAACTTGAAACACTGAAGTGGGAAATGAAGAATGATGTTTTGGGAGGGAAATGAGGGAATAACTATCAGGAAATAAGGTAATATTTATCTCCTGACCACATATTAAGAGCAGTTGAGGAGTGAGTGCCATTGCTGTGTTAAATGTCACCTCTCTAAATGGGAATGAGCCCACTTCTATCTCCAACAGCTACAAAATCACTTGAGACTTTCCACAGAACAAGTCATTGTTACAGAAAGGCACAATGATTTCTTTACTATTGTTATTTAAGGGAAAACTCAGCAGTTAATTTCATTCTTCAGTACAAGCTTCTCTGTCAGATGTACATCTCCCTCTCCTTAGGCTTGCAAGAAACACTGGTAAAAAAACTCATTATGAATGGAGGTTTTTATGGGCTTCAGAATACCTTTTAAAAATACCACTGAATAGGTTTTCAACTTGTGTCTCTAGTTGTTAGAAATGTGTTTACAGGTAGTCTCATGCTCCTTGAAGGCTATTTCGGACTGGTAAATCCCTGCAGGTATTAACAAGCTTTCTTCCCCTTTTTTAACTAGCAATAATAGTTTTTAAAAAATAAAAAAAAACAAAAACAAAAACAAAAAAACAAACAAAAAAACCAAACAAAAAAAACCCCAGACAAATTTAGACTGAACTCTGAGATTTCAGTGACAAAAAAATAGAGGAATGACCAAAGTCTACCCTGCACTTCTGAGATCTTATCTCATGTTTTCCCGAAGGAATAATTTCAAGATTTGACATAAACCAACCACACTATTATCCCAATGATTTGGTGTTTAAAATAATTGCTTTGTTGTAAACAGTAGCAAGGCTTTTTCTTCATCTTTGTCCTGGCTGCAAGGACTCATTGTGCTGACTCAGTGCAACACTACCCAGTACCCATTTTTCTGGACTCTTGGTGTCACCAGCTAGAAAAAACCCAGCTCAAACATTCATAGTTAAAGCTGCTGGAAAATGCTTTTCCCCTGCCTTCCCTCTCAGTAAAACTATATTGTTGACTTGTAAAGGTCTGCAACTCTTAAGTTTTGCATGACTGTGTTGAGAAGAGCAATCCATCTCCTCTCTTATGCCACTCTAGGGCTCTGAAAGTCAGTTGCCTGAGCTAGTAGTCTGAGGTATCCAGCAAAGAAAAAGTGGGTGCATGCAGTTGGAGAGAGAATGAATTTGTTAAAGAAAAAACCTTCAGCTACAAGAAACCTGGGGATCATTGGAAGTGTGAAGAGAAATCATACTTCAGAACTATGAAAACAAAATCAGTATATATAATGTAACTGAAGTAACATGCAACAAAGCCCTGGAAAAGATCTAAGCAATCTGATCAGCTATAGTGGCCTCTGTTAGGGTTTTCTGGCCCCTTATCAGACCTATTTCAGAAACAATCCCTCCAAGACAGGTTTATCAGCTGATCTTTAACAGTGGTTTAATTTCTCCTTTCAGCTGGTTCATCGTTATATCATTTCTCTCCACTTTCCACAAATGACTGCCAACATGACTCTCTATAGAAAAAAAGATGGTTTTCAAAAAGAAGGGAGATCAACATGTCCATATGAGATAACTTGTGACTCTTGCAGCAACATTTTCAGAACGGATTTCAATTATCTGTTTATAGTTCGATTATGACCCTGCAATCCAATTTTTCTGCATGCCACAGTGGCCATACAAAACTCACATCATGGCCTTTTGAATTCACACTTGTGAATTTTGAAACAAGAGATTATTATAGATGGAGATTACAAAATCTGAACCAGAAAATTCATGCTCAGATAACTTCCACCCACACTGGAGTGAAGGGGAGGCAAGACCTGAAAAAGACTGGAATAGCCAGCTCTTAAACCTTTTTAAAGTGTGTTACTTCTGACTTGTAAATGAACCAGTTTATTAAGTTTGCAGGTATGGGAGAAGGTTTGTTTGACACAACCTCCTGCATATGTAATATAACAAAGGTCATTACAGTCCTGAAGCCAGCCCAATTTTGTTTGTCCCAGAGGCTAAGCTCAGGGCCAGCTCTTTCAGTAGAAAGCATTTGACAACCTTTCTCCCACTGGCAGGTGGTACGCAGTGGCTGATCATTTTGAACTTTCCTGATTTCAGTACTTTCCTTCACCTCTCACCCTTTCCCACTGAGTGATGATAATTTTAGATGCCTTTGCACGATGGAGAGTAAGCAGACACATCAGGTCGTTTAAAAAAAAAATCACAGGCGTTCACAGTAGTTAAAAACAAGATGTATAAAATCCAAATGTCAAGGAAAATTAATTCTTTTGTAGCTTGTCTTGGCAGAGACAAACTTTATGCTGCTTTGCATCTTAAAACACAAATTTCCTTTAAAGTCTGCAGCATTTCCTCTAATGACGTAAGAAACCTCAGTGCACATTCTGGGACCTTTCTACTATGCCTGGGATAAGCTTAAACACATACAGCTGCTCTTTATTAGCTTACTTCAGGGGATCTTTCACAGCTGGGTTAAAATAGATTTACATATGTTTGGCTGCATATGCATGATTTCAGGGCTCCAGAGAAGTTGTTGTAGCCTGCAAAGTGAATCTCTAATCTTCACAGTTCCCATTTCACTGCATGGAGCTCCTCTGATGGCACAGAACAAGTGTGTGTTTCTTTTTTTTCCGTTTTTTTTTCCTTTTCCTGATGCAGGCATTATGTATTCTGAGCAGCCCAGTGCCTTTCTGGAAGCAGTTTTTATGAACAGTGTCAAGGAAAAAGAAGCTGTCGCTGAGAAATTCTGTGGCTTTTCCTCTCCTTTTATACAGCCTGTTTTGAACTATGGCCTTTCTGCACAACAGGAAAAAGTAAAGCTTGCAGAATGTCAACATAGGCAGCTCTGCTTAGCAGGCTGAAGCTCAAAGCAGCCTTATGGTAGAATTTGGGTTAAATTTCAAATACTGCATATAATCTAAAAGCAAAAATTGTTTCCTCATCAGCTCTGATCTTCTTTAAAGACACAAAAATGTAAATGCTAATTTTGAGCTAGTGGTGCAAATGAACACATCACAGCTGAACAAACAAAAGAGTAATCTATTAAACATTTAAAGACAAATAGTAAGACAGTACCCTATATTTCCTATTCCCTGAGGCCCCTGGAAATCATAACTAAATCGTTGAACAACTATGCGACCAAGCCAACAGTGTTTATTCATGCACATAGACTGTGTTTCTTAGGGACAGTCCTTCTGCCCACAGCTGGGCTGCTGGAGCATGTCAGGAACGTGGCTGGATCCCTTGTTAGCTCTGCCTTTGTACAGAGGGAGGACGAAACCTCTTGTGTCATTAAAATGCCATCATTGTATATTGCATGACAGAAAGCAAACACTGTGGATTAACTCTTCATTTCTCCTCCACTCATGAATACAGCAGGTGTAGTCAAAAGGCCTAGACTTCAGAAGTAAAACATGCCCCTGCCAGGGATACTGAGAAGACTGCTTCTTCCAGGAAGACTTGCAGGTGTTGTAGGCAAAAAATAGATTATACATGTCACTAGGTTTACCATTTCCCTTTGTACTTGCAGTCCCATTGCCTCATCTGCCTTTGAATACATTAAGTGACTGAGGAATTGTGATGAGTTTGAAACACTGGCTGTAACAGTTAGCAAGACTAATTTTACTGTTAGTTCTTCTTCGATATCTTACTACTCTTCAAGTATAAATATCAGAACCCTTCTTTCCTCTGTTACATTAATTCAAATCCATAGTATGTCCAGTAAAGCAAGCGTAGTTACTCCAGCCACATCCTGAGGTAAAAGATAGCATTTCCCTGATGGACTTCACGTCTGGATGCTGCTATGATCTCACTTAATTTTCTTAATTTACCTAATTTTCTTAATTTCCAGTGGTACCTTCTTTCATGCATTTTTCTGTCTTATTTATAGTTCTCTGCTTTTTTGTAAACCTAATTATTTTTACCACCTCCCTACCTTGCAGATGCTGTGTGTACATTAATACTTTAATGCCATAATCTCACTGATGTTTCCTGTGTACATTTTTTAACATGCTCAGTAATTACTATGGCCAGTCTGCTTCCCTGAATGAGGTGAAAGTGCAGCTTTATCTCAGAGGACATACTTTGGCAAGCAGATGCCTGCCCCAGCTCCATTAAAGCTGTCCTGAGTCCAGCAGTAATCTAACTATGGTAGTGTGGGTAAACAAGTGTCCTCTCCAACCTACATTCAAATCCCATACAGACACCCTCTCAATTGTCCAGCAGCAGGCCAGGCAGACATACCTGTCTGCTTTACCAAACATCTCACAAACAGCAGTGTTGCTGCAAATAACAACTTCCCCGGCCTTCCAATCAGTTCTGGTACTGGGTCAAATTTAACTTTACTAGAGTAATTTGTCCAGTTTCTGCTCATGCTCTTATGTCAACCCAGCATTTTCCAGTGCTGCAGGAAAACCAGGGAGCTTACACAGCTAGTTAGTCAACATGAAGGTAGCTCCTGTAACAAGGAACATGACTGGCTTTTTCACATTTGTAGACTAGCTCTCAAGACATGTTTACTGATCTACAGATACACAGACTTCCACATAAGAGGTTAAAACCTCATTTCTTTTCCTAGCATTGGAACCCTATCAATTTTTATCATGATCTCTTTTCACTTGGTGACATATAGTTATTCTCCTCTTTTCTAAACACAGTGTAGGTGAGATCAAAACTTTCAGGGAAGCACAGCTGATGTTATCAAGTTGTCTTGCCATGAGCAAGTAGAGATAAACTCTATTGTCTTTCCAGGTCTTGATGCTGGGTATATGAAAGTAGCTGCTGATTTGATATTAGTAATTTAGTTCAATGAGTGTGAACTTCACACTGAGATACGAAAAAAACCCTGTGTACACGAAATTAATTGGTCTTACTGGATGAGTACCTCAGGACCTTGCCTGTTGCTGGTCATATTTAGCCAAAAAACATATAAAGTGCTGCAGAACTGTAAGATTTCTTTAACTGAATAGAGACCCCTGTTTTGCAGAAATAAAGCTGAATGCTGTCTGTAAAAAAAGAGCAGTGCTCTGTATGTTCCTTGTTATGAGCCATGATTGCACAAACCTCTGGGCAGGCTGTGGTGAATGCAGGGGGTTCAGTGTGGACAGCAGGCAGATGAATGGACAGAGGGCACTCCTGCACCGTGCCCTCCTTTGAGAGGCTCATTCAGCAGTGACTACACATGGAGAATTGCTGAACTGTTTGATGGGAGCTATAAGCTGGTAGCAGGAATTAAATTTCTCTAGCAACCATGGGCTCAATGTCACTACTGATGGCCTTTTCTGCACCACTTGGTAAGGTCACGTCCTTAAAAAGTGGGCATCCTTAAAAACCAGCAGTACTCAGTGTCCACCCAACATTGTGGCTGCTGTCGCACTCATCCTGCTTGCTTCCAAACAGGAACTCAGTATTGATTTAAGAATAAAAATACACCTATTTAAAGAATAAGAAAACACCTAGAATATATGCGCTTCTAGAAAGACTTTTGGAATTATTTCAAATGAAGGCTTTGGTCAGATGTTTCTTCACAAGCCTAAATTGTCTGTCTGTGCTGGTACTGTTTGCGTTCAGCAACTGCAGATCTTTCAGGCTCTCCAAAAATACCCCTCTGTCTCTTTCTACAAGAACATGATAGTGGATAGCAGTAGCTTTGTAGGGCTTAAAAAATGTGCCTGCTTTCCCCCTAACCTCCTTTTTTTATATAACAGCTACTCTTTTATTTTCTACCACAGTTGTGGGTAAGATGGGATGGAACATGAACAAGATGGCATATTATTGACAGCATCCAGCTGGTGTTATTTTCCAATTAAAAAATCCTTGATGGGCATATGAAGAACTGTCTAAGTTATGCCCAATTGTGACAATGCTATCAAGCTGCACCTTCAGCTAAGATTTTATTTCACAGAAGATAAGCAATCTTTGGTTGCTGGTAGAAGAACAACAGTTTAATATCCTGGCTAACATAAAGTTGGTGATGAATGTGCTGTTAGCCATTTCCAAATGTTTGCTGTATTGTATAGCTGTGCCAGAAATGCTTCTTAATGCTTCCTGAGAAACTACTCTATAAACTGCCCTAAGCCCTTCTAATGCCATTGGAACTGTTAAAATATGCTTCAGCAGGGACCCTGACTTACTTTGCTCTGCTGGAGCAGGGAGAGCTGTTAGACTATCAGCTGGTGGTTTAAGAACACCAATGCTCAGTGTACACAGAATTGTTTGTGTATTTAGTTGCCTAACTGTGACAAGTCTCTTCTGGGCATGAGGGACTGAGATTTTAAAAAAAAACCTTACAGCTTTGCCAACAAAACTCTTTTTTTTGCTCACAGGGATGTTAGGATGCACATTCTTGATACAATGGTAAATTTGCACTATCTGCTTCAAAACTTCTCAATAGAGTGCCCTTAAGACACTTTTTTGGCAACATGAGAATAACAACATATCTTTTCCCTATCCTCTCTCTCAGCTACTGGCACAATCTTAGTACATGATTAAAGTCTAGCAAAAGTAATAGCAATGGTAACTGGATATCGGAGACTATAGTGCCTCACTAAATGAGTTTGAAGGAACACCTGCCTAAATACCTGACTAAACGAAGGAAATTCAGAGGAACAACTGCTTTCCAGACAAAATGGCATTTGTTATCTGTACTTAATGTTCAATAAAACTGAGATTGCAAAACCTAAATTATGCCTCTCCAGGTTTTTCATTTTTTAATTAACTACATCCTGTTGATCAGTAAGCACCAGCCCATGTTGACACAAAGAATTAAGCGTGCCTTTTTTACAGTCAAAGAAAACTAATAAAAATGGAAAAGTTATTTGGGATGCTTCCTACATAATTAAAGAGATGTTGATAACCATTAACTAGAAGTTAATGTGTATGAGAAAAATGTAGGTGGTGCTTCTTACAGGGCAAGTAATTAAACAGTTGACTGTTTACAGACCATATTAAAAGTGCTCTGAACCAGGACTGTGAATGTTTAGGTCACTGTAAAATTACTACATTACATCTGAGCTATTAATTAATACACTTTTTGAAACTAGGCACATCCTATATGAGAAAAATGAATTATTCAAGTATCTTTAACAGCATATTGACATTTTAATTGTACACTGGCATAAACAACATTAAAAGGTGCTTTAAATGTCTTTCAGCTACTAGGTTTTCTGCTATTAAATCCCTTTGAACGCAAAGCAGTTTCAAAAATGTCTTGTTTAAAGGGCTAGACTGCGCTCTCAATTCAGCATCTTTATATGGCACAACATCAATATAAACATCACAAAAATGAAATTGGGTGTTACTCAACATCCTGTCCACCAACTATGCTTTGCTATTTCTAGATAGAGTAGTGGCTCTGTGGAGCAAGCACACCCTACAGCGAGTTCCCAGCTCTTGATAAATATGTCAGTGCTACAAAGGTCACACAGGAGCACGAGGCAGTCTGTGTTCCTCCACTGAGCTATCCTCTCCGGGTGACAGTGGATGAATGCAGCTGGGGATCTGGCCCCTCACACAATAGCTCTAGTGCCCTGAAACCTGAGCAGCTGCCTTGACAAATTAGGCGTGGCCTCTTTTATTGAAAAAGCACATCAGGGTCCTGGGGCAATGACAGCTTTCCCCTCTTTTAGTAAGTCAAGCTCGTACTGCTCATTGCAGCCTGGAAACGGATAGCCTGACTTGAAATCTATGCAGGTGGACAATTACAGGTC
>NW_008237444.1:317501-380542 GCF_000691975.1 Corvus brachyrhynchos | reverse complement strand
AAAGACCGCGTCTGTTTCCAGAAGCCACACTTGACATTTGATGATATCTATTTTAAAATTCACCATTCTTTTATTTGTAGGATCTACTAATTTGGGAGCAGAGAAGCTCTGTTTTCATAACCAGGGGTTGCACATCAACACAACCTCTTCTGTTATCAATGATGTAATTTTTTTTTTGGCTACTAAACAGCAAATGGCTCTTGGTTCTAATCTTGCCACTCAACATTTCCAGTTCTGCTAGTTAAATCTGAAATCTGTACTGTTAGTGAAACGTAGAAATGTTTTGAGTTCTGAAAATGTTAAGTGAGTGCACCAGTGCTGAAGTATAGGCATTTCTTTAAGTGTGGCACAGGCAGTTGGTGTGTGCTGGAATATACCCCACCATTATTTTGATTTCCTCATCCTTCCCTGTCTTTTGCAGTTAAATTTGTTCCTTTCCTTACACTTTCAGATGGCTGCTATAGAAAATCTGTGACGAAATGAGCTGTAGCTTTCCTTATATAAAGTTTGAAATGAAGACTTAGTCACAAAGAAGGCACACTGAATCACTGCCCCGTACTCTATTATAACCCCATGTTTGACTAAAATTGGCTTAAGGATGTGGCCCTGCTCAGGGACTTAGCTCCTGACATCTTTATTGAATGCCTTGTCTCTGCTCTGTCTCTTAACTCTTGTTCTCAGGGAAACTTAGAAAAACATCAGAAAAACAAGTCTGAAGAAAGTCTGTTGTCAGAAACATCCTTCCAGCATTCTTATTTCATGAATTTTATATACAATTTCCATTTTATTAATTAGCATCTACTTTTCTACTGTCACTGTTTGAACTTGAGGATGTTATCTGAGATGATTAGCTGTCTTTAGCCCTGGGAGCAAACAGCTCATACATGCAAGACAGAACAGAAGAAGGATCAATGTCATTTCTCTGGACAAGCCTGGTGTGTTCCCTTAATCCTGACTGCACAGCCCTCCTGGTGCGTGTCACAGGATACCAGTGATTCCAGTGTGGTGAGATCATCAATCTTCTGGCGTGTTTGTGAGTTATTAGACTGGTCTAGTGACTTAGGTATCTGGCCACTAAAAACTATGCTGGGAAATTTGGTCCCACATAACTACTAACAATGGCTTTCTGGTGTTTATCTGATACAGCGCTGAAACAGTGCTCCACAGTAGGTATGCTGGGATTAGTTTATGAGACATTCAGTTCCTGGACAAGTTGCTCATTAGAGGCATTTTAGGCAAATATAGGGTTGGTTGTTTGTTCTAAAAAAAATATTTATTTAAAAATTTCAACTAAGCAACCAGTATATAAATAAGGCCTCCCTCTGGAAACAGGGATGTTTACAATAAGCTGAGGCTAATTTACTTAAGAACATTTCAGAAAAAAATCTATGGATTTTTGTTTAGTACAGACTCATCCAACCAACCTCTGTTTTCATCCTAATGGGAAAAGTCGGTACGTTTTAATCTAGATGTGGCTCTATACAAGTTTAAATGGACTATGTCATCTTGTCTACGTAAAATCACTTTGTGAACCACTACAGCTCTGAGTAACCACACCTCTCACTCCAAATCTCAGCCACATGCTACAGAATCATAGACAAAATCAGAGCAAATTCTCTACTCCCTTTCTCACAACATTCTTTTACTAGACTATGGGCAGAAGACTTAAAAGTATAGTAAATGAAGGATCTGGTCTGATTCAATCTTAATTGTTTCCTCAGCGCTTGAAACTTAGTGATCTGCAAAGTACTTGTAATTGTTTTATGTTTGTGCATACAATGGTTTGAGATATGGGAATGAATAGCAGTGTTTGCATAGTTTCCCCCAGAAGCACATGCTTTGGGTGAATACATCTCTTCCCAATCCCATCCTTCTCCCACAAGCCTTACACTTGTTTCAGCATCAATCAGTTCCTTCTGACCGTGTCAGGATGATGTCACCGATGAAATACAGAGTATTTGCTTCACCTTGACACCTTGAAAGTCCAAGCCCTTCCACTCAGACCTGCAAATACTGACTCAAAACCTAAGTTTTGACATATTTTGTGCCACTTTAATTCCTCATCTGATTTATTACATAATGCCAACAAGATAATAACATTCCTCTGTTTTCTCTGACATAGAAACTGCTTTGAATCTTTTAGATCCTGGTACATATTACCATATAAAAATATTTTTTTGTAAAAATATACTCTGCAAATGTACTTCTTGGTGCAAAACTCAGCTCTCCTGTGATGAATATTAATTGTTTAACTTATGCAAAAAAAAAAAAGAAGAAATTTATGCAAAAAAAAAAGTCTGAAGCTTTGTTTTGCCACAGATTTTTTTCCCCACTCATTTCATGTCTACTTGTAAAGTATCTTGTTATATCAGCACTTTACATTCTTTATCATAACTGTACCTGAAGTTTCTTATAATTTTGTCTCACTGCAGCAGAATCTGCCTGAACATTTGCAGACTCTCCAGAGACAAGCATTGTCAGCACTTGGCAAATCTTTCAAGTAGTGATAATCACAGTAAAATTTAGTAACACTGCCACTTGTGTACAATATGAAGTATCTTCTGGAGGCAGGTTTTAAAAGGCACAGCTCTTGGGCTCCCCAAGAGCACAGCCCTCTCCAAATAGAGGAGTTGACTATTGCTAATGATTTACCAGAGAAAGAGCTGCAGTAATTAATAATAATAATACAGATTATACATTCTATAAAATAATAGGTGCTACCAGATACTGTCTCTAAAGCAGCACTCCTGATATCCAAATAAACTAGCAACTCTTAACTCTGTAAACTGTGTTCATCACGTCCCACTTCTAATCCGTTTTTTACATTTGTTACATGGATATCAACAAAAGAAAAGAAAGAATACAAGCATTAAAGACTGCTAAGCACTACAATTTTGTCGTTCAGTGCCCAGCTCAGCCACTTCCATCCGAATGCTGTGAAGAAGGAGCTGTAGCAGAGCCACAAAATCATAACCTGAATTTTCAACCAATTTATCAAAACTGTGATTAAAAGGCAGGTTCTAGGCAATTAGGGAATAAATGAGAAAACCGAGCTGTTGGCTACATTTGCACTAATGAACCCTGTACTAGAGAAGCATGAGGCATTTCTGAATGGAGGCAGGAAGGACAGAAGGCAGCAGAGAAGGGCAGCAGGGTAGTGAGAGACAGGGCCAGCTACTCTTGAAGAAAATCACTTTGTTTTCTTCATGGAGGCCTGTCGAACAGCCATACATCTCTACTCCCCCCTTTGTTAGTAGGACGACTACAGAGGGACGCAGCACTACGGCACTACTGGGGTGTAGAGGGTAAAGCCTTGGAGTGCTCCACAGCAGGAGCTTCATGACTCCGACTGCGGAGGGAGGAAGACCAAGTACAATGGCAGCAGGGGGGAAGGTTAGACAGCAAGGTTAGGGAAACTGTTTCAACAAAGGTGAGAAACACACAATTAAATTAACACTAAAACACAGCAAGAAAGAAAACAAAACATAAACATACTCTAGAACATGTGCTGTTCTTTTGGCTTTTTTTTTGGTTTGGTTTGATTTAGTTTTCTGGGGAGATGGGAGGAGAATAGGAAAGAGGGTTGTAACTTGCCAAATCAGAGCTTTTTTTTTTTTTGCCTGCAATAGAAAGGGCAGATTCCTTAATGGCCAAAATGAAAATGCCAGTGGGATGGCAATGCACAATTCCCACTCTATGGGTTGCACTACACATTTTCATCTTGGCAAGAAATGTGATGTAGTTCAGAAACAACAGTCCCAGAGTATATTTAGCTACTAAAGCTGTGGCACACAAATGTCACATTCCCATGAGTCAACCCTTTTAAAGAACCCCGTCTTCACACCCCCACAGATATTCCCCAAGATGCCTGCACTGAATTAAAAGTGAAGCATATGGATGGATGTGACATCATCAAAGCAACCATGCTACAGTAAAGAAAACAGCAAGTGGATTCTATACAATTAGTACAATCAGTAAGGAGCCATTTGTGAGCACAGAAAAAGAAAGAAAACACTGCTCAAAGGAATAGACACAACCAATGAAGAAAAACACAAAGCACCTTGCAAAACAAGGAGAAAATATTAAAAAAAAATTTTCTTTGTGAATGTGTGAAAGCAAAAGAAATCACAGCAAAAGTGGAAACAAAATCTTGATAAAAGGATTGTAAGTGTAACATTTCTTGATTACACTTTGTGTAAGAACTCTTTGCTTTGCCCTTTTGAAACAACAAACCAACAGAATTTTGGAGCTAACTGGCTCTGACTGGGCAAGGCAAGGAGTAACAGCACACTAGTAGATGGTAATGGTAAACAACCATGCGGTCACCTCTGCCGCCATTGTTTTGATGTGTGTAGACTGCTTCCAGCTTTGTCAATATTCATAACTAGGCACCAAAGAATGCATGATATTTAAATGACCCTGTCAAGTGCTTATAAGGCTCTTTGGTAACCATGACTCCCTGGGGAGGGAAGTATTGAATGTAAGCCACTTCATCAGCCAGTGAATTGAAGCAAAAATTACTAGAATCCAACAGCCATACATTTATTAATATTTTCACTGCATGCTTTTCTGAAAGCTGCTAGTGGCATACAAGATGCTTTTAAGAGCTAGCTTTCCATCTATTAAGCATTGCTTTTCAGAAGACTTGTGAAGCAGGGACTCACACATAACAAATAAAGTGCCATTAAAATGCATACACATCTCTGCATTCCTCTGGGTACATAAAGGGGCAGATCTTCCCCTTTTGGTGGTTTCTGACACCACTCTCCTGTCTAGAAGCAGCAGAGGAGCTGTGTTCAAGGATCCATCCCTCTATCCCTCCCTTCCTTCCTTCTGTCCGTCCGTCCGTCCATCTCCCCCTTTCAGGGTGGACAAGAGAAAGATGCCACTTATTTTCAGAAGTGGGAACACTGGATTTTCTAAGAAATGTCCCCTTGAATGAAGTATTTTGTATAACAGGTGTTACTAACCGATTGGACAGAGAAAGAAAAGATCCTCATTTTTTGGCTGTCAGCATTATCATTGACATTGTTGAGAGGAAAGAAGAGTGCTAGGTAAATCACATGCCATCTTTAGGAGGGCATGCAGGTTTATATGCCTTCCCTCTGCTACGTAAGTGATACCCAGAAACCACTTTTGCTCAATTGCCTTTCTACAACTGAAGAGCAAGGGATGAGGAATTAAAAAATGAAGATGGTATCTCAAACTCAGCTTAAACTGGAATTAGGAGTGTGATGTTTCATCTTCCTTGCTGTCAGTCCCTTGCACCTGAAATGATGGTTTTGAGTCTGAGTACTGCAGCCACCTGCATTTCCTCCTCTGCCAAGGCTCAGCAGCCCACAGGTCTGCAGAGTGCAAAGAGGCTCTGTGCTTAACACACAAGTAAGACTGATCAGGTTCTAGAAATTCATTTTTTTTAGTTTACATTTTGCAGTTATTCTCCCAGAATGTCTACAGGGTTAAGCTCTAAGAAAAACAATTGTTCAAACAGGGGCAGTTTTTCCCTTTTTCTATAGGAAAAGCTAATTAGCTGGGAGGTGGGGGACAAGTTCACATCCTCTGCCTGTGGGAATTTAAATCTTCATATTCAATTTCCTGCCAATAAGCCTAAAAGCCAAGGATACTAGATTAATGCTTTCCATGGTATCTCAAGAAATTTTACTGTATCTCGCGCCTAATTTGACTGACCTCCTCAGCTGGAAAAGTGCTTCAGGCTTTGTCTCTGCTGGGCCAGCCAGGTGACGCCCATTGCCTTTATGGTTAGGAACTGTGAGGGCTCTTTGAGGTCAGTCCTGGGGAGTTCCATGAGAAACCCTGGATACCCCTGGACTGTGGGAGGCATTGTGTATCTGGGGCTGTCATGAATAACAGGCACTGAGGTCACAGTCTGGGTCCAGACCACCAGCAGCTGTCGTGCAGCTCTGCTGAAGACTGTTCTGTGATGTTAATGTGCTCATCACACCCCCTGCTGAAAGCCTCCACAGCTAATGCAGAGAATTCAAGATTCAGTGGGTCAGATGGGGGGGAAGGAATATGATTTAGTAACCTACTAGTTTGGGCAGACAATGGAAAGCATCAGGTCTCGCATGCCAGTAGCTTCTCTAGGAACAGCTGATGCTTTTGTCTAATGAGTTTTTCATATAAAATGCATGAACAATAGAGACTGGAATCCACATTTCAATTAATATTTTAAGTGTTTTATATCAAGTATTCCTAGCAGAAAGAACTGAACTTGTGTGTTCCTGCCCCTGGTGAGCGCCCTAACCACTCAGCAAGTGAGTTTTGCTCATACTCATCTTCCTTCTGACACACTGAGTACTTAATTAGTCCACACAGAGCAAAACATCTTCAACAGAACAGAGATTGAAAGAAGAGATCTAAGAACACCCTGGAGAAGAATAACAAGGATTCAGATCTCTCTAGGCAGTGGAGCTATTTGAACCTAATTCCCCTGTTTGAAAGGGACCATTTTAAAGTCTCTGAGATACAGATTAAAAGGAGCTGGAAGAATGATCAGGGTCAAGATACAATGATGGGCACCACCATCTTTACATAGGAGAAAAGGTTCCTCTTCTCTATGTTCAAGCGGCAAATTTTGGCAATTCTCTGCCTAATTCCCTGTATGTCTGGCAAAGGGGAAGTGGAGGCCAAAGGACAGGGTTTGTATTAGACGCCTGTGCTTCAGCACTGGTCTGAGCACTGTGAAATGACACCTAAATCCCAACCTTTTGGTGTGTGAAAAACAAAACATAGAATCTCTCCACACGAGCAGTCATTTACGCAACATTTAATGTACGCTAATGATTCTAAAAGGTATTTTATGCTCGGGTCTCACTGAAGACAGTGGGACTGAGGCCCAGTGACTAGGGCTACTCCCAGTTCTTCAATTGTTAAACTAGAGCAGGCTGTCATTATCTATATTGGTATACGGGACCTGATGGTCACCAGCCCAAGTGAGCTGATAGGTGATGTCAAAGTGGCAGCAGTCTGGGCTGCAGTGATCATGCACCAGTGGATTTCACAGTCCTCAGGCACGTGGGTCAGGCAGAGAGTAAAGCCAGGACCCTGCATTTTAGAAAAGCAAACTTTCAGCTCTCTCAGGGAGGTCAGGAGGGCCCCCTGGGAAACTGCCCTCAAGGACAAGGGAGCAGATCTTTAAGGATATCTCCCAAGAGGGAAGAGTGAAACCCAGGTGAAAGAAATTGGAGAAGGAAGACAAGAGATTGGATGGCTATATTGGGACCTGCAAGCTGAACTAAGGGGCGAAAAGGAAATGCACAGGTGGTGGAAAAAGGGACAAGTATCATGGGAACAGTATAGGAACACAGTCTGGTTGTGTAAGGATGGGGTCAGGAAGGGAAAAGGTAGGTTGAAGAAGGCATGCTCCACCTGGTGAGCAAGGCTGGCAAACTGCAGTGGATGAGGAGAAGGCTGAGGTACTCAACAACTTTTTTGCCTCAGTCTTCACTTGCAACCTCTCTTCTCACCCCTCTCAAGTGTACGGTTCACAAGACAATGCCTGGGGGAACAAAGTCCCTCCCACTGTAAGGGAAAATCAGGTTTGGGACCACTTGAAGAACCTGAACATACCTAAGTCTATGGAATGTGACGAGGTGTATCCCAGAGTCCCAGCAATTGGCTGATTTAATTACCAAGCCACTTTTCATGATATTTGAAAAGCGTGGCAGTCAGGTGAAGTCACAGGAAAAAGGGAAACATTGTACCCATCTTAAAAAAAGGTAGAAAGAAGGAGCCTGGGAACTCCCAACTTGTCAGTCCCATTATCTCTGTGCCTGGGAAGATCATGGAACATACCTTCCTAGAAGCTCTGCTAAGGAACATGGAGGACAGTGAGGTGTTTAAGACAGCCAGCATGGCTGCACCAAGGGAAAGTGTTGCCTGACCAACCTGGTAGAGAGACTCCATCAGCAGACAAGGAAAGAGTATGTAATTTATCTGGAATTTTGTAAAGCCTTTGACATGGTCCCACACAACATCCTTCTCTCTAAATTGGAGAGAGATGGATTTGATGGGTGGACAATTTAATGGATAAGGAATTCACTGGACAGCCTTATCTAGAGGATAGTCATCAATGGCTTGATATCTGAATGGAGATCAGTGACAAGTGGTATCCCGTAGGGGTCAATTTTGGGACCGGTATCTTCATCAATGACATAGTGGCTTTGAGTGAACCTTCAGCAAGATTGCAGATGACATCAAGCTGTGTGCTGTGACTGATGCACCTGAAGGACAGGATGCCATCAAGAGGGACCTGGACAAGATTGAGAAGTATGCCAATAGGAGCCTCGAGGTTTAACAAGGCCAAGTGGAAAGTACCTAAGTCAGGGCAACTCCCAGCCCAGAAAGCCAAATGTATCCCGGGCTGCATCCAAAGCAGCTTCGCCAGCAGGCTGAGGAAGACGTCTCTGCCCCTCTGCTCTGTTCATGTGAGACCCCACCTGGAGTGCTGTGTCCAGCTCTGGGGTCTCCAGCACAGAAAAGACATGGACCATGAAGATGATCAGAGGGCTGGAGCACCCCGGTCCTGTGAAGACAGGCTGAGAGAGCTGGGGTTGTTCAGGCTGAGGAAGAGAAGGCTCTGGGAAGATGTTACAGCAGCCTTCCAGTACCTAAAGGGGGATATATCAAGGCTGGAGAGAGACTTTTTACAAGGGCACGTAGTGATAGGACAAGGGGTAAAGACTGAAAGGGGGCAGGTTTAAATTAGATATTAGGAAGAAATTCTTTACTCTGAGGGTGGTGAAGCACTGCAACAGTTTGCCCAGAATTGTTGATGGCCCATCCCTGAAAGTGTTCAAGGCCAGGTTGAACAGGGCTTGGAGCAACCTGGTCAAGTGGAAAGTGTTCCTGGTCATGGCAGGGGGGTTGGAACAAGATAATCTTTAAGGTGCCTTCCAAGTCAAAGCTCTTCATGATTCTATGGTGTTGAGAGATGGAAATAATGTGAAATTAACTGAGAACTGCTGTGCTGCCCTGGGAATACAGAGAAAGGCAATATAAAAACTCATCCTTAAGAACAATAGGAAGCCATGGCTCTTGCTTTGTCAGAGAACAGGGCAGATCAAATTTAGAGAGAGCTAAATCTCCTCTGTTTCCCTCATTCCCATACACATGCACAAAAATCTCTATAAAGGCATACACTTTATTTGCTTTGTGTGGTTTTCTCAGGCAGTGAATTATCTAGGACTGAATCTAAGATTGGCTGTTTAGTTTCAGACTTTACGATAAGCTTTTAATTATAGCACAGGAGTTTCATTACATGTTACTCTGAGCCAGCTGGAAGCAGTTACACTTTAGTCCTCCTCCCCCTCCCTCCTCACCACAGGATGTCATTTCCAAGGCCTTACCCTTCTTGTCTTGATGATTATGGGATGAAACTGCCACATATGGATCTGTATTTTCAGATGAACCAAGCGGATCCTTCCAATCCAGCATGCGTCCCCTAGCATCATAACCCTGTCGAGCGCGAGAGTCAGAAGTGGTGGTGCTTGGGACTAGGGAACTGGAGTGTCCTGTTTACATTATAAATACAGGTAGGGAAGACAAGTCTCATTAGTCACTTACCACGCTACCTCCCCATGCTCAGGAATGTATGCACTGCTCTGCTTCTGTGATGGGTGAACATCCTGTCTTAGGCTGAGCAATGTTTCAAAAGTCCTTCAAAACATGACTCCAAAGAAAGGGGATTTGAACCTTCCAGATCAGGGTGCTAAGAGGTGCTGCCACTGGGCTGGCAGTTCTGTGCTTCTCAACAAATGCATATGAAAGAGGGTAAGCACACGTCATCGAAGTCAAGCATCTTTTGGCTGGATTCAGTACATATGCCTGACTCAAACTGAAGTGTCAGCCCATGCTGTCTGGTACTGGCTCAGTCAAAAAGCAAATAAAAAATCAATTTAAAACAGAACAACGTCTAAAATGGCTGAAACTCAGTGGGAATGCCAGAAGAACTACAAAATGGTGACATCATGAGGCACTCTACCCTCATGCCCTCCAGGGGAATGAAGGACTTCCTAACACCAGTGTGTTCACTCTGCAGCATTCCTCTCCAGTTGGGAAATGTCCTGGGCCAGCTTGCACCATCCCTATTGGTCCTTTCTGAGCTGATGGTACAAAATGGCTCTGAAACAAGCACAAGGCTGAACACCATTTCTGCTCAGAGTGACAGTGCAGACAATGCCTCACCCCATGGATCTGCCCAAGAACCCATGGCTCCAGCAGCAGCTGAGACTGATGTCTCACATGCCTTTTTTCCATTACAAATGCTCTAGACATTTTTACTGCTGTCCTGAACTGATCAGCTTCTCACATATCATATATACCCCAACAAACAGCACATTCACAGAATGTGCCCCACTGGAAATACTGCACAATTTGAAAGGTAGTTTGGCGGGGACAGCGGCGTGTTTGTAGACTCAAACATTCTTTGCAGCTAGATCTGAGAAGGACATCAGCACCTAAAATGCTTGAGATGCTTGGGGTCTAACTGTCTCTGAAAGACAGCTCCCACCTGGACTTCCCAGTGACTCAGCTGCTTTGGGGAGAGGGCACCAAATGCCATCCACACGACAGCATTTTGACCTCAAAACCATTCTGAAAGTTTCCTTTCAGTACATGTGCCAAAGTGAGTTATTTTCATCAGGACTCAAGGAATTCTGGGCCTCCTTAATTTGATGTGGAGTAACTATGTCCCATTACCTACTTTTTTTAAAGAGCCCATTAAAAGAGGGATTTTTGACACATGCTCAAACACAAACTAACAGAATTGGATTATTCACAAACAGAATGGCATATAACTCTTTTTCTTCAGATAATGCCAGACAGACTGACAGCAGCCCTCCTTTCTCCTGTCTCCTTTTGAACAGCCCAGCGAATTAATTTTCCTTCCCTAGATGAATCTCCCTTGGAGAGGAGTCCAATCACCTGGCTACAGGCTGCCCTCTCCCTGCTCCTTCCCTTGATCTTGCTTCACTGCTCAGAAAAATAATTTGAGACTCACTGGGGCAGAGACAGATGAACACAAGTAGCTGAAATTTAAAGCCTCACAGAGAAGGCACAGGGTTGGGCAGGTAGAGCCTGTGCTTCTGTAGTTTATTTTAAACAGCTACTGGCTAAGCACAAAGCTTTTGAAAGCTGCATCTCAAAAAGGCTGTTTTAAATGGCTTCTAAAGCCATGCAGCCCTCACTCTCAGAAGTGTAGAGAGAGATGATGAACCTAGATCCTCAATTCCACTTCAACAATCAAAAATCTAAATGTTGGCCACCAATCTCCCCAAGCTTTTTGATGCACCCACATGCTTCATTTTGTCCAGCCCTTTTACCAGCGGTGTTGAACTACTGATGACGTCAGCAAAATGCTGCAACTTCTATTAAGATGCTGTTACGATTTAAAGAAGTCCTGTTGAATATTAATGATTTTAAATTTAAAAAAAAAAAAAAAGCCTGTGCTCCTCTGTAAGTTTTGGAGGAGCCCTTTTGATTTACTGCGCCAAATTATATATGGGAGCATTTTGGACTATATTTTGCATAGGACATGGACACAACATGAACTCCCTTAACTTGTATGCTTAGAAAGAAAAATTGGTTAAATTTATAGTGCTCTCACCATGAAGCCAACCTTCAACTACAGCTGATTGTTAACTGATTTAGCTCTGGATGTCAGTCTGAAGACTTACACTGAAAAGGGCAGTGGATTATTTTTTACCCTCTCATGGTAGAAAGTGAGGTTTCTCCCAGCCATCTTTCTTTAAAATAGCAAATTAAATTTGTTTTGTAAAGACAGAGCTTTGAATGTTGACCAAATAGAAAAGAGAAGCCAGACATTATCCTCTTTTAAAAGGTTTCCATAAGCCACAGCATGGCTGGGAATATTGGTAACACACAGATAGATGGCAATGAACTCCAATCCAAACGTGTTGCCTGCTCCACAGCAGTCCTGCACCAGGACAGTTTGTGTCCAAAGGGACAGGCAGAGGTCCAGCAACTGAAAACACACTCCCTCTTGAAGCAAGAATATGCTGGATCCTGAAAGCGTTCACTCCAACACTATTTTACGCTTGTCAACTCCTGTGCTCATCCCCAAGAAACAAGACAAATAATAGGGCAGAGAACAGGCTAGAAAACAGAAATTATGGAATTTTCATGTTTTCTTTTTCTAAGGAGTAAACCACAGTGCAAGCATTCATGGGGTTCCAGTCTTCAAGTTAATGCCCCATTCAGCAACAATAGTAATGTGTACAGTATTTGGTCAGCTTACAAATAGTGCTGCACGCAGCATAAGAAAGCAATTAGTCATTGCTTGATAAAGAGGTAAAAGAGAAGAAAATCTTGCCAAGTAGCAATCATATTTTATGCCTGTGTTTGATATGCATTTATATGCCTATATCTCTTTCCAAACACTTGCACTTTTAAGTGTGCTTAAAGGAGGGATTCCAAGGAAAAGCTGTAAGTATGGTTAAAGAAAAACATTTCATAATACAGTAATCTAGAGGAAGTATATGCCTAAGGGACACATTTTCTGGGGAAAAAAACCAGATTTCTTGAACCGTATGTTGTCAATACACAGAGAACTTCCTGGTAATGGAAGGCGAAGGCTTTGTGAAGATATTAATGTGTACCAGATGGTCACTAGGTAGAGAGGGGTTCCACACAAATGCAAGAAATCAGCCTATTCTCTCTATTACCAATGTATTAGTCTAATACCCACTGAGAAGCAAGCTTACACAGCTAATTGAGATAAACTTTCTTCCATTTGATTTTGAGGAAGCAGGGCAGGAGCAGATTAAACCTTAATAGCCTGTCCTAGTTGTGTTAGACCTGTATTTTTCAAACACTTACCATAGGCAGTGATCCTGCTCCTGTAAGCAGTATCACAGTGTCCTGTAGGTGCCTGAATAGCCAGTCCCACTGGGTGAATTTCACTTCTGAGCAGAGTGGCACCACAAATGTATGAGCTACTTAAGTTTCTCTCAAAAACAGAGAAAAGACTGAAGTGGCAGGCAACCCAGTCCTGGCCCTCTCACACACAGCCATTATCAAGCCTTTACAATGCGCTGTATAGTTTGCAATGTGTAGTGGGCCTTTTTTTCCCATTACACCATTTTTTGCCACTCTGACTTGCAAATAAGCTTTGTTGAAATTTAACGAGGCTTTAGCCCATCTGAGATGTGGCCAGTACCTCTGTGTTAATAACGGTTAATACAAAAACATCTGAAAAAACAATTCTGCCTTTGTTTTAAAACAAAGCTTTTGAATAACTGTATGCATAGTGCTTTTCAAATGTCTCTGTTTAAAGAAAACATGTAAAAATCAAACAGACACACTCTAAAAAAATCTGGTTTAGGTGCTTCCATTATTTGCAAAAACTTTTCATTTGGAGTGCTGTAATCAAGTAACAGAGGCAGAGTAAAAGCACTTTGTGTCTACAAGCACAGATAACCATTCAAAAAGGCTGCACTTCTCTAACTATAGCTTGTTCTGAAGTGCACTTGTAAAATGTAAAGAGGTTTTTTTTTCAGGTTTAAAACAAAGACAGAGATTCAATACTATCAGTATTTGACAGTTACTCTAATATGCACAGTCATTAGAATCTCAGAAGTTAAGATATCTGCACGCTATCCTATTAACAGCTATAGCAACCTAATTAGACAATTAGAGGGAAAAGTTAAATCAATACTATAGAGAGAGAGAGGACTATGGCTAGGGGGTAATATAAGGGCCCAATTCACTAAGAATTGATGTTTCCAAAGGTAATTGAAGCTGCTTAGAATTTTGCAGAGGTATCCAGCTTAATCTCCTTGTTTAAATATGTGGCTCTTGCATAATTTCTCTCTGACTTTCTGCATCCAGACTGTCAGTCTGCTATCCTCTCCTTGGGTGTCACTTGAGTCACCTGTGTGGACTTTGCACTTGTTTGCAACTGATAATGTGAGACTGCCTTAGGAAGAGAGGCCATGTGCCAAACTTAGGAGGAGGCTGGTGCCAAGAACACAAAGATTAAGGGCTTGGTTCTCCTTTCATTCACACTGCTAGATTGGCAGTAAGTCTGTTGAAGGAGGGTGATTTATAGTGGAGTAAATGAAGAGAATCAGGCCTTATGACTTCTTTTGGAAGTTTAGATGACTTTGGATATATTTAGCCCACTGAATCCAGCAGAGCTCTGAGCATTCACTTGGTTGGTATTCTGGTATATCCCAGTGTTCTGAGGCCTCATCCATTACAACATACCATTTACTTTTGCATTAAACTGTGCTCAGTAACATCAAATTAGACCATCCATAACATTTTTGTTTTTTCAAGAAAAAGAATTACTCAGACCAGTTACTACAGTTGGCAAACATGAACATGTTTACTGAGACTGTTTTACTAGCTCATCCTAGAATTTTTGCACTCCTGATGTGGAAGATCAATAGAGGAGACAAGTGGTAGGTGAAAAGAAAGCCCAACTGCAATAATGTAAGAATAGGTATTTTAACTAAACCCATAAAAGGAGGAGCTGACTTGCATGGAGACCATGTTATTAGGATGTACCTGAGAGGAGTCAATGAAATAATCTGTAAAAGACTGGGCATGAATGAGAACCCATGTTAATGCTGGGTCAGTGTTTCTCCATTGCACCTGTCTGTAAGGTCCTACTTTAAAAGCTGGGTTCATTTATGGAGTCTGTCTTTGGCCTTGACATGCCTGGACAGTAAAATGTACTCTCTTTTGTTAACTGTGCTCTCTTGGACTTCAGCTTTCGTCATTCTGCTGCTCACTTGAAAAACTCTTCTGCTTTCTTGGTCAGATTAAAATATCAGTTTTTACTAAAGTACCTACTAATACTCTAGCTGGCAGGATCCAAACCGTAGTTCCACAGCTATAACTGCAGACTATGAATTCTCTTAGAAGCAGGAAATCTAGAACATTTCTGGCACATCAGCACTATGCCCAAAGCCACTCTCTTTATCTTTACATTCAGCAGTATGGATTTGATTGTTACTCTTCTTTAATTACTGCTCCATGCATTGGAAATACAGCGATTTTACAATGAAAGAAAGTATAAAATGTACATGCAGATGAAACTGTCAGTCTTCCATACACTAGAAAGTCTCAACTTGCCTTTGATTTTGTACATTCCCTCCACTGGTTTTCATTACCATACTTTCAAATAAGTTTCACCTGCACATTTTTCATTTCCTGGTAATAAAAAGGGGAATTTGTCTGTATTTTTACAAATGCTGAACAGCATTACTGTCCCTCCAGTTATTTATATTCTGCTGTACTGAGTTGTCATTGGTTTGGTCTTACACCTACATATTCTGCAGGCACGAGATGAAAGGATCAAATAAAAGTTCATCACAACTTCACATTAACCTACCTCTTGCTATGTTCAGCCCAAAGTGTGGTGAATTTGATCCAGCCCTAATGAACTGCTAGTCTTGTATGGCCTGAAAGCAACTTCACAAGAAAGCTTCCACCCCAGATGGAATTTTGCCATTGATTTCACTGGCAGCAATACCACACATCCTCTTAGCTTGTGAGTACTTGTCTTTGTTCAGGATGTCTATAAGAAAAGCTATTGCAGTATATGTCTAGGTTTGAATTTAAAGGGATTATTTATTCTGCATTTATTCCTCATGAAGACATTTACTCTTCACTCCAAGAACCAGCGTAATCCATTTCCAAATGTGCAGAACAAAGTGGTAGAAAGCACTGTGAGCACAGAGTAACAGCTGCCTCATGGGAACCTGCTACTCTAGGCTTGCAGAAATGATCCTCTTCAGGTAATTTAATTTGCTATCTGAACTTGAATGGACAACATAAATGACTCACCCTAGAAGTGACAAGAACCTTCAGGAGTTGAGGCATAATCCAGTCTCAACCCACATGGGCAAAAGGCTAATTTTCCTTCTGAGAGATCTTTCTGTAACCCAGGGATAGTTCTGCTGCTTTCCCTAAGGTATCTGACTAGCTGCTGTAGCTGTAGTGACACCAGCCTGGACAGCTCATGAGTATGATATGAACTACTATCTTGTTTCTCCTGGTGAACAGGTAAGATGCATCACCGTACCCAAGTGTTTCTTTGAGTGTTCAGGTGAAGCATGCTCTTAATCATGACTGCTGGCATGCCATTAAAATAGGCCATATCTGAATTTAATTCAATGGAGACAGTTTTGAGGGAAGACAAGAAAAGAGAGATTAAAAATTGTAGGGACCCAGAGTGCCAAGAATATTTCTCTGCCTGTTTTTAAGGGTTCTTACCCCCCTGAACAACACTGTTTTTACCTCCAACCTTGGAAAAAATTACCAATGATCAGACAGGAACTAGAAAATACAGTGGTGTGAATTAGGTGATAGACTACTATGTAAGATTGTCACAGGGTGAAAAATTTATAGAGGTTTTGGGCTACTCTTTGTAGTAAATAGATAAGAGTAAAAAAAATCAAAATGGAGGATTGTTGTTGTTCTCTAAACCTTCTTCTCCTTCTTCTACTACTCCATGTTCTGCAGTAACAGTAGTTTGGAATGACTGGATAGAGAATTCCGCAGTTCCTGGCTGTGTTACTGAATAATTGGTAGGAAAGTGAAAATAATGTACGTTTTTAGTAACTATTGGTCAAATTATCTTTAAAAGGCCGTGTAAATCTTGATAATTAGAGACTTCTCTCCTGCTTTCTGTGCTCTATGCTCTACCTGGGTCACGCTAGTGGCTCTGTTCCTCTGGTAAGACTTAATAAACAACTATCTGGCAGCATTGAAACTCAAGGAAAAGTCTCAGTTTATCTTTGAAACTCCTCGCAAGGACTTTTAGAAAATTCTCTCCCATCAGGAGGGATTTGATTTATGGCACGGTTCAGTGTCATAAAATCAAGAGGTAAGACTCAATCCTAGTTGTGATTAGTGAATCGGGCCCTCAAAACCAAGACAAAACAAGTAAAATAGGGCAAAAACTATTTTAGTACAGGAACTACTAGCTGACACAAGGATTTGGGGAGAATTTTTAAAAACACTCATAAACTGACCATACACTGTGTAGTAAGACATTTCATGATCAGGTGAAGCAGTTGAAATGTCTATGAACAAAATAAATTGGGAAGAAATATTAAATATAACAAAAGTATGAAAATATTTAAAAGTTTAGTAAAAAGTGATTCCTCCAAAATGGATTTGCTGTCAATAAATAATGAAACTAAGAACTTCCTTACCATTCAGGGCTACGAAGGAATCTGAAAGAAAAATAACAGGGGAAAAATCATTATTTCTATCTTGTTTTTTCTTTTAAGTAGTTTGCTGCTACTAACCATTAATGTTTCAGCTGATATTTATAAATGTGTGAATTTTACACTAAGGACCCAGGCAAAACTAATATTCATACATACCCACAAACAATGTCTGGCTTTGAAAGTGTTCATGACTGGCTCTGTACAGGAGATATGGGAGTGGGAGGACCAGTGCCCTCCCTGCTTTCCTTGCAAGTCCTAGTCTAAGGCAAAGCATTGCAGGGGAGGCAGCCAGCAATGTGAGTCAATGAGGACAAAACTCAGGTGACCCAAGACCACATGAAGTAATAAGATCAGCTGGGTTAGCAGGGAATGAAATCTACCCCTGTGCAGTGTCAAGGGTCAATGCATCATTCAGGGCTAAAGAGGGATTTAAGCAGGGTAGGGGCTTTGTTGCTCTCTGCACAGAAGCAGATCTCTGTCCATGAGCACAATGTGCTGCTCCTGAATAATTTCCTACCCTTCTTTTATATGTAACTGATATCAGCTCCACTCCACTCCTGACTAACCTATTTGCCCAAGGAGAGCAGAACTGGTTGAAAATGTCAAAGATACATTTTGGTGCTAACCCATTTTGCAGGGGAACAGGGGGAGGCCTATGTGTACACCTCCTTCAAAAATCTTTTTACACCTCCTTCAAAAATATTTGAGACAGTCTATATTACCCTGTCTTAGGACAGAGACTGAAATCCTTGTACTCCTTCATGCACAGTGATCACAGGAATTAATGGCTCTTAAATAAGGATGCACAAGGCATGAGAAGGCTCTGGCTTTCTCCAGAGCAGCTGGCCCACACTGTGTCCCATGACAGTCTAG
Source organism: Corvus brachyrhynchos (assembly GCF_000691975.1). Classification (NCBI taxonomy): domain Eukaryota; kingdom Metazoa; phylum Chordata; class Aves; order Passeriformes; family Corvidae; genus Corvus; species Corvus brachyrhynchos. The sequence continues at coordinate 362,444 of NW_008237444.1, read as the reverse complement.
CCCTCTGTTATTTTCCTCTGTATTGCAGAAGTAATGACTCTCTCACTGTACATTGATTCCTCAGCTTCATCTGTTTTACTGCATCAGTGCAAATTACACTGAAAAGAATGAAAGTCTTGATTTCATGAGGTTTATAAATAATATTTGGAGATCAGAATTACATCAATCTCAGTGAGAACATTTGTAACAAGAGCTGTCCTGAACACAGACATTGGTATTCTTGAAGGCTCAGAAGTCAGCATGCGAAGTTTCTTTGCATGCAGTGCAAACTATGCACTTTTAAGCATTTCAGTACAAAACTGTAAATGTTTAAAGACTGTGTTTAAACTTCCAGCTCACGCTGTCAGTACTTAAGGTTTACCATTAAAATTTCTTAGGCAATGCCAATAGTACTTGACCCTTAATACCACAAGGTTGTCCAGACTGTATGTAAAATTCCCTAAGACTCACAAACTAAGAAGTTGCCATTTCTTGATCTGGATCCAAAATCGAAGATATATTTCACTGTCTCACAGTGCTGCATGGGAATGTAGTGCAAGTCACAGACTACACCAAGAAACCAAGCCACTTCTGTACATCTATGTAAACAACCCAACCACCATGGCTAATAAAGACAATGACCCCAATTCATTATGCCATTGCTGTAATCAATATCCTCTAGAGCTGAGCTTTTCTCATTATGTAACCACTCTGAAGTCCGATGTTTGTATAAATCACGTGAACTGGGCTATTTTCCTCAAACATATTTAAACAACCATTCTTCTTCTGAACCTGCATCATTAACTATATTGCTGTCTCTGTTGTGGCTTATGTTGCTACAAAAGAATGCCTGACAGGTACTGGTGATTTGAGGCATTCAGAAGGATACTGTGACACACGGTAAACAGAGGTAAAAGCTTTGCTTACTTTGGCAGTCACCCAGGCCATCTGTATTGCCACGTTCTACGTCCTGTTCAAATCCCAGTCTAAATAATAGAAAGAAACAAAACAGTATGAATAACAACAGTCATAGGCATAACCAGAAAGAAATTATCATGTGTTCAATTGAAATAAATCCCTGCTGTGAAACTGGCTATTTCTTTGAAAATTCCACACAAAGGCTGAAAAACTGCAACATACACGTTTGAGCTATTCATCACTGTTTAATGATTTCTTGGCTTCTGATGATACTTTATATTACTACTTTTTAAAAATCCACTGCATGCCTCATTACCAAGGGAAAAAAAGACTTGCGTTTTTTAAACTGTTAAATATATAATGTTATTGGGAGCAACTGTAACCCTACCTTAACCTTTGCACAGAGCAGACCATGTGCACTGGCACTTTGGTGGGAGGAGGAAGCCAACCCATGGGGCAGGTACTGTGCTCGAGGAAGACAACCTGCATTTCAGCAATCACTTAGGTATGACACTGGATGAGGCTGCAAGGCATAAGGTCCATCCCTCAAAAGGTGTTCCCTTTAACACAGGGGGTTCTACTGACAAACACATGTTTTTCTAGCTGACGAGCTCAGCTTATTCTCCTAACCTCTCTCTGTGATTTTGGATAACTATTGAAGCTGTTCTTCCAGCTTCCTGTGTGGTCAAAGGTGAATGACAAGAACCTTGGAAAACTTCCAAATACAAGGCCTTGTCTATATTCGTATCCTGCCTTTGAGGCATAATTACCCTTGCAGACAACTCATTCTAACTCTGTGTTCTTAAAACACCTGTTCAACTGTCAGCTACTCCAGGAGGGCACCTAACATCTCTACCTCCTGTTGGCTTGCTTAAAACCTCACCAGATATCATCACAGCTGATCTGGATCCCCTTCCTAAGCACTGGACAGAACATAAGCTGCCTTGCTCACTTTTTGACTCCATCACTGCAAGCTGCACAGCCTCTGTCTTGATGGATCTATTGATGAAAGTGGGAGCTGCTTTTAAAAGTGAGGTATGGAAGTCCCCTGCAACTTGCCATGGAAGTTGAAGAAGTCTCAAATGCTTTTGGAGTAATGAAAAACTGATGTGGACACAGGTGCGTTTTAACATTACCCTACCAAATGTCAAATCAGGAACAGCCCACACTTTTGTAGTCAAGCATATACAGACACATACGGCTATAGCATCTCCAGACAAAATAATTTGAATTGAAATAGCAAATTAAGAACAAGACAGAAGCACAGGGATTGCAACTTGTCCATTATATACTGAGGACCTGTACAGAAGCAGTGTTAAGTGGTATCAGATGTGGGACTGGCTGTCAGGGCTCTGTGATGTCTGCGCTACACTTCCACTACTACCATGAGGAGTATAGCTGTATACCTCAGAATGGGCAGTCATGTGGTGTGTCAGAAGTGGCCAAGAAATGTGAGCTCTGAAGTGGGTTTGGTCCCTGTAACCTTCACAGACTTTCATTATCATAAAATAATTAAATTCTACTGCTAAGCAAGGGGAGATCCAGCACTTCTCTAAACCCGTTTTAAGCCCTTACTGTGCTCTGTGATTCCTCTTAGTAATGCACAGTAAATTAGAAGGACTGTTTTTGTTTTCAGTGGACAAAATAATTCAGTAATTTAATTTGGATTCTATTGCCTCTTTAATCAGCTGTAATGGCTCCAGTGCAGGCTGGTCCAGACATATCCATCCAATTCGCTCCTTTCAATAATATGCAGACCTTAATACAGCTCTTTCAATTTCTTCTTCCTCCTCTTTCAGCAGTTACCAATCAGCTGACAGTTCACATCAAAAAAATTTGTGAGACATTTCGGAGGTGAATGCAAATAAGGTAGAAACAAACACTTCCCACATTTTTCCCTCTCTAAAAGCCCCGTGTTTCAAATAGCTTTGCCCAAGACTGCCTGGCACCACTGCCAGAGTTCCACAACCCGTCCAGCCAGAGCCCTTACTCACTTGGAGCCAAGGACCAGCTGCGTGCACACCCCGCTTTCCTTCACCCATCCGCAGTACGGGTCTCTGGACGCTATGCAGGCCCTTGGGAGAGAAGAGCACAAACTGGCATGCATGAGTGCTCCAGCCTCCCCCCTGCACAGGCCTCTGACAGCCACCACAAAACACATACTTTTTGCATTTGCCGTGGCGCTCGCAACGTCCCAGGGGAACCTTGATGACACAGGTGGAGAAGGCGACGTACAGGGCGCTGCTGGGCTTGTCAAGCTGCATGCCCATGATCCGCTTGTCCTCCAAGCCATCATAGCTGCACCTGGTTTGGAGAAAAGTGAGATGTGGTTACGAGTGTGCTCTGCTGGGAAACCAGGGGAAACCTTAATGATCCCCCAGGCTGAAAAAAAATCACAAAAAACTGCCGAATAATCTGCAAGAAAGGTAGAATTGAATAAGTCAAGGAAAAAGAACACAAAACAGCCACTAAAACCACTGATAGACATGTAAGCAAGTACTAAAAATGCATGGGATAGTTAAGAATTGGAGAGAGACAGCACACCAGAGAAGCTTCTGACGGCCCTTCATTTTTGTGTTTATTCTTCTCCAGCACTCAAAGTAGCTGAAATTTCTGCATGATTATGGCTCACTTCAAAGTCCCCTTAGGCATATTTGAGGAAGACTGAAATGTGGAAAATTTCTCTTGGAGAGCAGCTTGCTGCTTGTTGAGTTATTTGGAGAGGAATCAGGGATTTTTATAGGATTAGAAAATTAATCTTCCTTTCCAGAACTTCACTTTTAATTACCCATCAGCTGCTGCATAGGATGGACTATTTTCTACACATACTGAATAAAAAAATCTTATTGCAATGTAGAGACTGATAAGCAGACATCCCCTCCCTAAGCAATTTAAAATTACTCAAAAAACTTGGCTTCTCTAACTACTTCCCTTTCCGTGGGACAAGTTATTCTCTGGGAAATCAGAAGTTCAAAGTCACCCATACAGGAGTACAAAGAACCAGATACACACTTTTCAGGATTGTAAACATTGATCTCCTCCAGGAAAAGGCTGTCATTTAGGAAACCAGTGTTTCCCATCCGTGCCAAGAACTTCAGGATGATTCCCTTCTCTGACCCCAAGAAAACCACAGTGTAGTTCTGATACGGCCCAGCAGCAGAGTCAACAGCAATTTTGGTCAGGCGATATCTAAAATGATAGAGCATTTTCACAGATAAATCACAGAGATAATCACAGAATTGTCATTTATTTAATTCCCTTCTTCACATCAGATAAGTGTATGGTAGACTTCTAGCAACCATAAAACACATTTAAGCACTTTTCCTACCTGACTATAAATCAACACAGACTGTACCAATTTGGCTCTTCAGGTGTTCAGGAATTTTCACGTGTTTGCATGCCCACATGTCCAATAGCTAGATACAGAAGTGTCTAGAAGTTCAGAAAGCTGAAGGGGTGCTAAGAGTCTGAGGGCATTCAGGAATTATCTGTCCAAAAGCCTGGTGATTTCTTCAGACAGGGATAGAGAATCAGCACAGTGAACTGTTTTAAAATTTCAAGCTCTGTTGCGTTAAAAGCAGCTGAACTAGGTTCAACTTTTTTTTTGTCAGGGAAAGCTGTGTCAGTGCACTACAACAGTGAGATGCTAAACACCATTTTACCTCACTAAAAATAATCACAAAACTACCACCAAGCAACTTCAGTGCTGAGGTGATATCAAATCCTGGGATGGCACAATTTATGGAAAACAAGTACTGGTGATTTGGTACCAGTTAGATGGTGCTGCCTATCAAAGGGAAGCACTGTGGAGCTTGCTGTTCCCGTCTTTGGTTGGAGCTACAGAACCTGACATAAAAACCTGACAGAAAATACATTACTAAAACTAAGTCAGACCCTTCCAGAGCTAACTGCCCAACACAATACTCTACCCTTGTTCAGAGGAAGAGATGAAAATACGGCAAAAGTTAGTCACATTATTCCGTTCACAGCTGGACAGTAGATAAGTAGTATAGTGACCACAGCAGAGTGGGAATGTATTTTGATAGGAAGGGGATGGTGTATTTAACACTTGCTGATTTATGAGTTTTTGTTCAAATCTGTTATTATTTTTTCTTGTTGCCATAGAAAGTATGGAGACTATGAGATTCCTCCTGCCTGTATGCTTCTGCAAACATTAAAGCTTACCAGTACATAACCTGACAGACATCTACGTATCCTGTGAACATATCCCGGCAGACATGTTTGTATCCTGTGTACTTATTCCTGAGTTGTCTGCTGATCCTTGCCCAAAGTTTTTACAGAGCTGTCTCAAACACTGAGCGATAAGCCAACAGACGGGTAAACCCTCCCTGCACAGCATTTCCTGCAACATCCATTTTCAGCATGGTGTGGCTGGAAAGGACTGAGGTCTTTCCTATCTTGAAAGCTGCTCAGGGAGTTCCGCAGCATCTGCTCAGCTCTGTCACCATTCCTAGCTGGATTCATGCCCAGGATACCAAGGACATTTACAGAGTTGGAGGGTATTTGAAGCAAGGCTATTAGCACAGCTTGACAGCTACAGCGAGGACAAGAGTTCACTTGGTGGTACATACCTGACCATTGTTCTCAGGAACCAGGGTCGATTGACAATGGAAGGTACAGCCTCGTCCATCAGTGGATGTGTTTTGATGAAGTTCAGAGTATCATCTGGGAACTCATTAGATGTTACATATTTTTCTAATGATGTAGAGCCAGCACAGCAGCCAGGCCTATGTAAAACAAGAGAGTAAAGCCAGAAAACTTACTTGACATTGAGGGCGAGCTTCCCTTTGTGATGAAGCTCTCATTGAAATGTGACACACTTTACAGGAGTTTAACATGGAGGAGGATTGAGAAGTATAGTGGACTTGCTCAGCCCCTCAAGGGAAGTCTAAAATCCTGCTCTATCATTCAAAAGGACTTCATGTGTCACTTAAGAGCACAGTAATTTTTTCATCAGGAGTGTTACACACAGAGTTTGTAATTTATCCATTCATATGGAACATAATTGCTGCATGAGTGCATTTGGCTTGATGCTTCCCACTGGCACAGTTCTGATCTGTGACTTGCCTAGCTGACTGCTCTTTCCTGGAATAAAAGCAGTCCCTATAATACAGAAGGAAGTTAATTTTTTTAACAGGTGTGAGAGAATACCACTTTCAGTCATGTCTGATAGAAAACAGACTATTGGAGAAGACAAACCTGATAGCATCCACGTAAACACCAGTTTTACCCTTTGTTCAATTTGGATGAGATGATATAAGAATGGTAGCACACTGAGGACTTTCACTGAAAAGTTATCTGTCATTCTTTGACAACCTAAATGCAAATCTGCTCACACTATTTCTAAAACCTACCCTGCTCCTCCTAGGCGGTAGCGCAATTTTCTTGCCTGGACATGCCATCTCTCAAAGGAAGCAGCAAAACAAGCAAATGTTTTGCTTGTTAATATCGTGTAGGTCATTTTCTCCAATAAAAGGTCCATTTAATCCCATTTTCTAGAGCACTACGATTCTTCAAACCTTTGAGCCAGTGTGAGATGGGAAGGTGAAAGATGGACCATTCACTCATAAACACACTGCATCATCCAATTTTCATCTATTCTGATGTGGGTAAAGGCACGGACATCAAGAGCAATGTCAACTTGAACAAATACAGGACTGGTCCTATCATCTGTGCTGCTCAGATTTAGATAAATATTCAAGCATTAAGTAACTAAATCTTGTATGGGAAGGTAGCATAGGATTTGAAGGAACTAGCTGTGTCAACAAGTCTGGTCCCACAAGAGCTCAGCAAGGAACATTACATGCAGACAATGTGTGCTCTTGTCTCTTCATATCCAAAATACTTCAGCTGTCTTGTAACTGCACGTAGAACTAGCAATAGATGGAAAGAAGGAGAAACCAAGGACACCACCGGTTTCCTAGGTCCTTGCAAGGGCATTGACCCATCAGGCAACATTCCCAGAGAATCTGAGGGAGCAGCCTGCACCTTCTGGCACTGTGGTGTCTACGGTTTCTGTGTATCTAATCTGGAGGCCTATTTACTCCTAAATCCTAATAGCATGATTGGATTAATCCTGTTTTAATCTCAAAACTGGTTTAGTCGAGTCAACATAAATCCAAGCAAACCCTGCTGTCTGGCCAAACAGGGAAGCCCTGAAGGGCTCTGGTAGGTTTCTGAGAAATGTTAGGACCAATAGGGGCAGTAATGTTTCTGCACCATACTGAGATACCCAAGTAAGAATGACCTTATATCAAAGGTGCCTGTCATGTACTTCACTGTGAGTTAGAGGAAATTATTATTTCTATTAAGCAGATTTATGGCCAAATGTTATGTGAAACACTGTTCACTATTCATTTCCCATTGTCTCCTTCAGGCTCAGGAAGAGCAATATTACCCCATCTTCATTGTAACAGTTAACCTGCTGTTGGCTCATCCCAAACTCACAATGCAACTTTCTCTTCCTCTTTCCCACTGAAAGTGATTTCGCCTTATTCTTTTCCCCTTCCCAGCCAATATATCTCAGTAAGGTCCAAACAAATGACTTTGGAGCCCTCATGCAGCTTTGCACTCCCAAGGCAAGCTATTATGTCAACAACTTGTTTGAAACACAAAATGAAGAAGAAAATCCTGCAACACTGCTAGAAGCTGCATTACTAGGGCTTAGACTGAAAACAGACACAGAATTTACCAGATTTTCCAGTCATCTCTAGGCTCTTCTCTTGAGTGACAACTTCAGAATAAAGATGGCACAGGGATTCTACACTTGGTAAATCCAAAACATGATGGGCCAAATTTGGATTAGGCAGAAGCTCAGTGTCCACCATGGCTCTTCATAGAATCATAGGATATCCTGAGCTGGAACCGACCCATAAGGATCACTGAAGTCCAGCTCCAGCCCCCGCACAGGACACCCCAAGAATCACACCATGTGCCATGAGTGTTTTCCAAAAGCTTCTTGAGCTCCATCAGGCCTGATGCTGTGATCACTGCCCTGGGGAGCCTGTTCCAGTGCCCAGCCACCCTCCGGGTGAAGAACCTTCTTCTACTGTCCGACCTAAACCTCCCCTGACACAACTTCCGGCCATTCTCTTGGGCCCTGTCACTGGTCTCCACAGAGAAGAGATCAGTGTCTGCCCTTCCTCTTCCCCTCATGAGGAAGTTGTAGATTGCGATGAGGTTGTAGATTGTGACTCCTCCAGGCAAGCCAAGCGACCTCAGACACTCTTCACATGGTTTCTGCTCTAAGCCCTTCATCATCTTTGTAGCCCTCTTTTGGATGCCTCCTAATACCTTTAGATCCTTCTTATATTGTGGTGCTCAGCAATGCACAGAGTACTTCAGATGTTTTTTTCTTTTGAAATTATTTAAGATATCGCAAGCAATGTAAAACATGTACTAAAGTGGTAAAGCTTAAGTGAGATAAATGAATTTATCTATATACATATCAATATCTCAGAGCAAAATGCCATTGGTGTAAATGAGTTAAAAAGTGTCTGTCAACAGCAACTTGTATGAAATGATACTTGTAAGAAATATGAAGAGTGTAGTAGAGGAGATGCATGCAAACACATGGAAGCAGGGAAAACAACTCATAGGAGGAATGAAGTAAACTGAATCTCCAGTTTGGTGGAATGCTCTTTTTTTCTCTCCATAATGCATCCACTGTGGCATTTAAACTGCATGTTAATCATAGAACAGCAAACTGCAGAACTGGTGCAGGTTTTGTAATGAGATATGTCCATTACTGAACCAATTTGCAATGTGTAACTCACACCACTCTTAAGTGATTACTCTGACCAAGTGGATGCTGGCCTGATTTATGTTACACAAATCTCATTTAAGTGGAAAAAATCTCAACTGCATAGTTTAGATCCAAATTCAATTCAACTTTTACTTTACTGCTGCAACATGTATGATTGTATCTGCACCTTACAAGGCTGTTCAAATTATCAAAAAAACTTTGTAGCCTGCATAAATGAACAGAACAATATCACTATACATGAAACATACCTGGGCTTGGGCACTCGTTCATCCGGAACTGGTGTCCATGTGGAATCTGGAGACTTTTGTTCTTTAAACCTCCCAGTAAACACATTGGCAATGTCAAGCATGTCATAGGCACAGACTGCAGAGCCAGGGATGCTGCAAAGTGACATTTCCCAGAAATTGTTACTCATTCTGCAGTTATGCATAAAACCTTGAGTGAAAAATATGCTCTGTAGAAGTCTTCCTGTCACAGGTTACTCAATTCTGAACTCTGAATCTGGTACCGACGGGAAAAGCCAGCCCCATGGAAAAGCCGGAATACCAATCAGCAGGCAGCTCCTGCCAAGAGAATTTAATTCAAAGCCTCTACAGAAAGAAGTAATTGCAATAATCTTGAAGAAGGGAAAGAATCTGTGAAACTCTGGCTATCACTGGCAATGCATGAGGAGTAATGGCCAGTCTCATTCAGAACCCATTACTTGGAAATTCTAAGTCACAACATCTCTCAGTACCAACTCTTGTAGTCCCTGCCATGCCTCAAAACCACACCACAGACAGTTCAGAAGTTGGTTCTAATCAAACTGGAAGTGTGCTGCAATGTGCCATTGACCTGGCTTTTACATGTAATTTGTTCATGCTCCCACAGCCTGACATCCACAAAGGGCTCCCAGTGAAAAGGAGTTAACTATGCTCAGGAATTTGCTCTACTCAATGAAATGTAAAGAGCTTACAGAAACAAATTTGATGTTTATTTTAAGATCATAGCATTGCAAATTTCAACTTTTTGAATACTTGCATGCAACTGCATGACAGCATTGTCCAAACATAGCTATATTCTTACCTACATACTTTCTGAAAGGCTTATGGGTTTACCATGGTCAGTCGCTTGGAAGTATGAAATATTCATTTATCACTCATTCCTTTTTTTTTGTACGTGAACTACTGTATTTGTGTCTGACTTCCATCACTTAATTTTATTGGGTAAATAGCATGAACCCAGCTGGCTGAGGCTTTCAATACTGCTCTTAGCTAGTAGGTTATTACACATCAAAGAAAAAATGTAGGAACTATAATACTGTTACAGAGGATTAAGCTAAACTCCTAAAGGTATATAAATTGATAAAAAAACAACCCTTTGAATAGTAAAAAATTTCAAAATGCTTTTTACTGAAGAAAAACAACAAGTAGGGAGACAGTACAGTAGTCTTACTTTGATCTCCACAGGTTTGTCTTTTTATATGGAAGGAAACTTTAAAGCTCTTTATTAATTGATACTACACAGCAGGAGTTTTAAAAGGAGGCAGCCATACTTATGTTGATATAAGAGATGGTCAAGGATTTATTTGGACACACAGAGGACCTCTAGAAGACAGCTCAAGATCCACTCCAGCTAGAATATTTTGCACATTGCTGAATTAAGTCCTAAAGAAAAAAAACAACCATAAAATCTTGGGGTGTGTTACACACAACTGAAAGTGCTGACACCCACGCTCAACACACAACTACACACTGATGGAGGCATTGCCATGGTGAAAGGACTGCAACATCTTTTACTCTGGAGGGTGGCAGATTGCAGGATGGAGCACTGTGGGTCACAGCCAAGGAGGTCCAAGCCACCTCTAAACTATTGGACTAAAGCTCATCACTAGCTTCTGCCCAAGTGACCTCTGATGAGACTGAGGAATCTCTTTCACTTCACTCTAGAAGGAAATTTTGTTCCAGAGACCAAGGGTATTTCTTGCAACTTTACTTTAGTGGAGGAGGAATGGGAGAGATGGTTCCATGTCAAAAGTAGGTTTCATAGAACTACAGAATCACAGAACATCCTGAATTGGAAGTGACTCACAAGGGTCGCTGAAGTCCAGCTTCTCCTGCACAGGACACCCGAAGAATCGTACCATGTGCCTGATAGCATTGTCCAGGTGGTCCTTGATCTCTGTCAGGCTTGGTCCTGTGACTACTTTCCTGGGGAGCCTGTTTAGTGCCCAACCACCCTCTGGGTGAAGAACCTTTTCCTAATATCCAGACTAAACCTCTATGACTCAGCTTCCTTGAGTCCTCTTAGAGGTCACCAGAGAGCAGAGATTAGTTCCTGCCCCTCCTCTTCACCTCATGAGGAAGCTCTGAACTGCTGTGAGGTCTTCCCTCAGTCTTATCTTCTCCAGGCTGAACAAACCAAGTGGCCTCATTCACTCCTCATATGACTTCCCCTCAAGCCCTTCACCATCTTTGTAGCTCCCCTTTGGATGCTCTCCAATACCTTCAGATCCTTCTAATACTGTGGCACCCAAAGCTGCCCCCAGCACTCGAGGTGAGGCTGCCCCAGTGCAGAGCAGAGCGGGACAATCCCCTCCCTTGCCCAGCTGGCGATGCTGGGCCTGATGTCCCCCAGGACACACTTGGCCCTCCTGGCTGCCAGGTCTGCTAATAAGCTGTCTCCAAGAAGATATGCCTTCCTGTCATCTTCAGTGTCTGGCAAAACCTTGAGCCTACAAAATAGTATTTTTCTTTTTACACCAAGTACTTAGATTTTAAAATGCTTAAGGAAAAGAATTATTCATGACACACCACAGAAAATACTAGCAGAGTGGGAGGACAATCTCAATTTTGAGATAATTGTGAGACACAATCTATTTTCTGATGTTGCATCTCTATTTGTTCACCTGTTTTTACTATGCCAGATTGCATGAAAAGAGATCATTTTAGTTTAAGCCTGTATTCCCTATTGGTGGCATAATTATTGCATTGCAGTTCCTATTGTTTTGATGTCAAAAGCAGTGATTATAGATTACAGGCCCAGGCTTACTCGCATCTGAAGTCAGTCCTGGCTTTGACCAGAGGTGGCAAGGGTACAGCAAAACTAAATGAATTTCATCAATAAAATTCCTCTTTCAGCTCAAATGTTACTCTGTGAAACTGCGATATATTTTGTAATTAGAATGCTACTATTTTTTAAATTTCTCTGGGAGTTCACAATAATTAGATACAGTTATTCTTCTAATAACTTCCAGAGAAACATGCTATAAAAGTGTAAATCTCTACAAATGAACGGATGCTTTTGGATAACCATGCAAACAATGTTTTGGGTTAAACACAGAAGGTGTTCTGGGGACCCTCCTTTCCAGCAAGCAAGACCTTGGTTCTCCTGGGAGAGTCAGGGGGCAGCAGGGTCAATGCAGGGTCAAGGATCAAGCAAGAGTTACCAGGGATGCATGAAATAAAGAGAAAGAGATAACGCGGTTCTTGGAGGTTTAGATATAAACAGGACAGACTCAGTCCTTTCTTTCTGAGGAAAAAAAACCGTATTTTCTCTTTGGAATAATACTTTGCAAGTTACAAGCTGCAACACTTCTTGGTGGTTAGTGTGAACTATTCCCATAAAGAAAAGTATGTCTGAGGAATGTGTCCAGATAGTAAATGAGTGAAAGCTGCTCCAAGTCATCAGGCATGAAATGCAGTAAGCAATACCAGGGTACCTTGAAATTAAACACAAACTATCGGTAAGCACAGAGTACATAAAAATTACATTGTATGAGCAATCACTTCTTGTGCTTGCATAAAGTAAAAAGAAAGTGCAATGGAAAGCAAAACACAAAGGTAAAAGGTAAAAGGTTAAAGGTTATTGTGACTATTACCTATTATATGGAGTGGAGAATGTTGCTAAAACAACATCCCGGCCATTGAAATGGATAACATCTGTAACTGACTGCAGTATGTTAAAGTAGAAGTGTGAGTCGCCAGGAACTGAGCAGTTCAACCGAGCCTTGAGAAAGGAAGTCCACTGTTTTTCCAGCACTCGCTGAGATCCTCCCATGTCATTTTTGCAAACCTGGGCCACCCTCGGGAAAACCACCTGGAAGGAATAGAGCAAAAATAATGGAGAAAATTAAGTGTTTGCTTGAACTAAAGACTTTGTTGGAATACTGCTTTTAAAACACTTGGAATAACACAGCAAGGCGCTTAATTTAATACCACTTTTCTATAATCTGTGACAAATAAGAAACAGAAAAATTAGGCTTTGGAACAGTGTGCTATGAAAGATAAGACTGTGGCATTTACTATACAGCCATAAATCCTTCAGGAGATCTGTTCTCAACCCATATAAAACTTATTTCCATACAGACTGCTTAGCTTTCTATTTCCCCAAACAAAAGCACATTTCATATTCACAATCCCTGCAACCCACACTGCTGCTCAGATTCTTGTGTTTTCAGCACTTAAAAACTATGCAAATCTTGCTCGGCTTTTATTCCTGCTCTTCACCTTCGTGACCTTGGTCAGCTTTTCTGACTGCTTAGTCAGAGAGCTATTGTGAAATTAGCAAAAATGCAGAAAGCGTTTAATTATTCTTTGCAGAATGGCAGAGAACAAAATTCCTACCCATGTTTACTCAGCACTCTAATTCATATTTCTTACATAAAAATTTCTTCCTGCTTTGGAATCCATTTTTAACAATTATCTACTATGCTGAACTAACTACATTAGCCTTGTGCTTTTTATAATTTCAGAAAAGAGACTCCAGCATACACCATCACTGTAAGAAACCACACAGTTTCCTTTCAAGACAGTGCAATGTTTCACTCCAGCCAACCTTTTGGCTTGAGCAATAGGAATCTTCTCAAAATGCTGACCTTGTCATCATGATTTATGGTTCTCATTTCAAGGTCACTCGTAACAGCATTGGTCCAAGAATAGCGTAAGTTTTCCTCCTCCTGAATCTGACAAAATCATTCAAGGCAATGTGTTCGCCCTTACCTTTCCCATGCTGTTGTACTCCACTGCTATTTCCCGGAAGAAGAAGTATATGTAATTGCCATAGTCAACTGCCTGAACAAAGTACGGTTCTAGAAGAAAACAACAACCCAAGACATCTGATTTAGGCACCACGTACAGGATCCAGCATGCACAGAGAAGCCAAATACATTCACACTTAACATCCAGAGGTGAAATGTCTGCATTTGACAAACTTGATCAGTTTTCAGAATGAACAAATCACTGCCAGAAAAGAATCACTGTCTGGGGACAGGAGAGCTGGGAACAAGTCTGTGCAACATCACTGCAGGGTAGTTAAGTCTCTGCCACTAATACGTCTGCCCTGCATGGAGTAAGAGGAAAGGTAAACAGGCATTTATAACTGTATGCCTGAGGGGTCCAAGCAGTGCTCTTTATGGCATGCAGGCTGTGAGCTGAGGGAATAACAAACCACGTAACTGTTTCTGCCCACACGTGTCTGTAGCAGCAAGCAAAGTGGGACAGCTAAAGTTGACACCTGGCAAAACATTTCTGCATGCAGAAAAATACTTGAAACTATGGCTTTGCTCTCTGTTAAAATCACTCCAAATGCTAACAATTCTTAACACCTACATGAAGATAAACAGCACGGTCCTTAACAATGAGGGCATTTACAGCACAGAAATTGCCTAATTCAATGGCAGCAATACAATCCTTAAGAACCGTAACAGAAAGGCTTTGTGCAATATCCCCATAATTTTAGTTTCATTAATGAATCTTAACATTACAGGACAAACCTTCTATACTTCATAAAGCCTTGATTGTTACCTAACAGCGCTGTGGCAGGAATATTTTCAAACACAGCCCAAGTACACAGAGCCCTGCAAGGTCCAACTTTTACATCCAACAGATGTAAACTGGTGGATTTCAGCTTGGAAAGCTCACTGTAATACATATTCTGATATACCCAGCTCACAGCTTCTGTCAGGTCCAGTAACTTTGGGTCAGGAGAAGAGTGAAAGAGATAAACAGATCAGTGTAAGCAAGAGATGTAATCTACTTCCTTCTTTCTGCCAGAAAGCATTGGTGAAATGACATGACAAAGAGGTCTGTCAGAAATCCAAGACTCCTCAGAGATGCTGCTTTTTTCTCCTTGTTTGTTTATCTACCTTTCAACCACTTGGAGTCATGTTTAACTGTCCGCAGGGTTGGGCTGTCTCCAAGGCTCCGGTATATTACTGCATCTATTGCAAGGAAGTCGGTCACTGTGGCAGAATACAGTTTTCCCTCTGGGGAGGAAGGAAAGAAGAAACAAGGGGGGAGGAGCATTAGAAATAATAAAATTGCCTTCTCTCATCAGTCACATGAGAAGGGGGGAAACAAAACCATCACAGTCTACTTAGGAACACTGAAGGAAGGGAAAAATCCAGCTAGGTAAATGGAACTGAGTACTGAACAAGCAAGTCACTCACCACTTTGCAAAATGGTAATTTCAGAGGGCTGCTATAGGAGAAAATAACCTTATGGAATAATTCTTCCTTGTCTTAGGTATGTCACACTGAACTACTCTATCCAGTCACATGTTCCTAGTTAAATGCTCAGAAATTCTGCCTAGGTATGTCAACAAAACAAGCATAACAGAACTCTTAGTTTTAACTGGGAGTGCAAACCAGACAGGGCTTGAAGACTGTGAGCTAATTGACACTTATGAAAATTTCTCCCCTTGAGAGCACTTCTGCTCTGTCAGAGATCACTAACAAAAAATTAAATAGCATGCTGGGAGCCATGCTGAAACAGGAATGCAAAGAGATGGGGGAGGATTGCCCATCAATATTTCTTTTCTAGCATGTATTTTAGGCATTTCCTGCATGCATTATGCATTCCTCTCTCCTAAAGAATGGAGGAGAAGTGATAAGAAAGGGCCTACAAAATGGCACCCAAAGGACAACCAAAACAAACAAAACTATAAGGACATAAAAGCATAAGCCTCAGCAACATTTTTAAATTTAATTTTTTGTCTAATCTGTTTGCAGGTCATGGTAACTGTACAGGACTGTTTTCATGTGTGAGATAGGTCTTGGAACATGCTGTCTGCTAGAACCACAAGCACTGCAGCACGAGCACACCAACTTGTGTCTCTATTGTGTCTGCATAAAAATCAGAATTGTCTACATCTCCTTCGACAGAAATTATGTTGGTGCCTTAAAGGCACCAGCACTGAGGACATACCCAGGACAAAGCAGAGAGGCTTCTATTGGTCAAGCACTCCTCACTATACTTTAACCCAACATTTAATTTAAGACTGAGAGGGAATCTCATTAATGCATAGGACTATCTCAAAGGCAGCTGCCAAGAGGATGGTGCCAGACTCTTTTCAGCGGTGCCCTGTGACAGGACAGGCCGTAAACTAAAACACAAGAAGATCCACCTCAATACAAGGAAGGATTTCTTTACATTGAGGGTGGCAGAGCACTGGAACAGGCTTCCCCCAGAGGTTGTGGAGTCTCCGTCTCTGGAGACATTCAAACCCCACCTGGGCACATTCCTCTGTCACTTGCTGTAGGTGACCCTGCCTTGGCAAGGGGGGTTGGGCTGGATGATTTCCAGAGCTGCCTTCCAACCCTAACAACTCTGTGAGTCTGTGAATTTCAGCTCCAGATTTAAAGTTCAGACTGTTTTTTATTAGGAGGACTGTATGCTTTGTTCTGACTTATGCAATTCTTGTCCTTATTTGGCTACCTAAGAATGATAATTTTTTCTTAGCAAAACAGAAAAAATATTTACAGCATGCCTTCCCTCCCCCCCATCCCCCAAATTCAAAATAGAATAAAAAGCTGAATTGTTTAGATAGAGATGTCTGAACTCATGTTAATACAGCCACATATTTATTTTCTTTCCTGCCAAGTTCCTGTGACCAACTACAATTCACACATATCAGCTGCAATAGCTGCAGGCTGCAAGAAGAGCCATATTCATGTAAGTGCATCCAACAAACTCAGATGACCTGGATTAGTGCCCTAAACTGTTCTGAAACTGTTTTTCACTGCACTCTGAAAAGTTAGCACAGGTATCAATACGTATGACACATAAAACAGTGATTTTCTGAAGCCAGAAGATTTATGGGGCATATTCTACAAATATTTATTTGAATTGTATCAAATTTATTCTGAATCACCATGAGGGAGCATGATCCTTTCTATAAATATTCTCTTTACTTTCAAATAATGTGAGGGTTTCTTCAGCAACAAAGCCGGAGTCATCTTACTGAACTTCATCTGCATTCAAAGTGAATGTTTACAGTGGGCTGGTCATAAATGCTTTCTTGGCCAGTACAGTGAGAAAGACCCTTCTGAAAGGTCATTCAGACTGCACTAAGGATAGGGAGTCTGAGATATACGGGAAAAATGTTTCTCTGAAGGTGTTTCTCTTTTTCCATGCTTTATGAATTACCTGCTACAATTAGAGAATTTCTACTATATATTCCTGTGACTGTAATTAAGAAATCACATAATACCACTATCATCATCACCATTATTTTTGAAACAAAAGGACCTATTTATTTACACTATAAAGAGTTAAAAAAAAAATTGAAATAAAAAAAATTGAAATAAAATCTCTCCTTTGTGAGGCAGATGATGATACCTCTAACAGAGTAGTACTTAAGAGAGCCCTTTGGGTATAGACCCATTTGAGAATGGCTGAAATACTTGCACATTCTCAATCTTCAGAGAAATAGCTTAAGTATTTCCATGTAAGCACCCAGGCTCTGCTTTATAGCATCACACCTGCTGAAGAGGACTCACATTACCATGGATGACTTCTTTATTATCTTCACCACCTATCTTACAGCTAGATCTAGGAAAAGATCAGCAGGATTCACACTAAGAGAAGTTCAATAAAGAAACAATTTAATCAGGAAGTCATGAAGAGATAGACAAAAATACCACACAACCAACAGCCAAAATTAACCTCATTTATAAGATCTCACTTTTTCTAACTATTATAGTAGAAATCAGAGCTAACACTGTTCTCCTGCATGCAGCATAAATTACCACTGACCAATAAAGTTCTCTCCTTTGTCTACAGCAGCTCGTAAGACCATATTAAGATGTTTTCAGGTTAAAAAAAAAAATCCCCTTCCCCTTCCTCCTAGATCTAGAAAAGGGCATGCCACAGCATTTTCCCTAACTTCCTGTTATTATGAATATATCCTGCTTAATTCTTATTAAAGCTTACACAAGCTTTGACTTCCTTTGACGTTCATAGAAGCTGGATGCAGCCAGAAATGGTGCCTTACACTGGCCATATTATCAAGAATACAGGAAATACTGAAATATTGATCCAGGAAACTGAGGCTTCATGCAATGTTGATGATAGTGAGCTCCAGAGATAGGAAGGCTTTTTTGCTAGGGATTTCCTTATGCCCCCTATTTTTAGTCACTGTTCACTCCCCTTGACACTTTAGATTTAGGCATTCTGGGCTCAAGCAAGAGGCACAGCGTTCTCACAAGCCTGGACTGCAGAACAAAAAGTAAAAAGTTTGTTTCTGTCATTTTACCTGCAAACAATGCAACGTTGGCATGCTTTGCATCATAGGGGCACCTGGCCATTCCACTGAATTCTTCTTCCAGGTACTCCAAGGTATCCATCTGAAAAATGAAAGGGAGCTCCTCAGATAGAGAAACAAAACTTCTCACCCAGAATGAGGCTTATGACAGTGTTTCCTCTTGTCAGAGCAGAGGAGAAGGCCCTTTCTCTAACTTTACTCCTGACTATGAACTAAAAACCTGACAAGAATCATAGTAATAAATAAAAGGAGTCTGAAAAAAGTATGCCCAGTAAGTCAGGAATTCTTTTGGAGCTAATCACTCTCACCTTGACACATTTTACAAAAGTCTTCAGTCTATATTTTATCTGTACACAAGTTTTGTGTTTTGAACTTTAGCAGGCTATGTGGTGTGTGGTTCTGGCAAGGCTCCAAAATTTATCCTCAACAGTGACCCAACAGAAGCGCTCTTAGACACAGAAAAGACTGCAAACCACAGCAGTCAGAAGAAACAACACTAGGACAATTATCTCTGTGTGCATTTTTCTCCCCCAAGTTCAGAGATCCTTCTGCTCTAGTCTCAACAATCGTGCTCTCTTCCTTGATTTGCATATTCAGAAAGAGGCTCCTCAAGTTTCACTATATCAGTTGAGGTCTGTGTCACAGAGAAATCCTCTTAACATCAGGCAAGAATTAGTCGGTGCAGGAATTGTAAATTCTGAGGCTTATATGTAACTCCTGGGAAATAAATTCACCCTGGGCACTGATAATGACACAAATATACAGATTGACTATACATGAAGTTCAAGCAGGTTTAGTGAGCTAAGGGAGAATCGTACACCTCTTACCTCTTTAAGATTCTTATACTACTTTATTTTGGGAATAAGAACCTTTGTAGCATATTCAGGTTACTTGTCCAGCTCATACCGTATAGATCACATACAGTAAAAATTCACAGAGCATGAAAAATAAGCCACATCACCCCATCAACAACTTAAATCAACTTTCAATTCATATGTTACAGCTTCTAAGTCTCTCGGTGTATGATTTGGCATCATTTGTTTTCTGTCATATACTCTTCCTGGTCAAAATCCAGTCTGAGGGGAGTTAGTTGTGTTTACTCAAAGTCTGAAAAGCATTTCATGTGATAGTGAGAGGAAATGAGTTACAGTCCTGAGTAACTTTTCCTGCACCAAGCTCCACACCCTGGGCTCATCCTCACAACCATTGGCATGCTTAAGGGACAGCCTTGCTTTCTGTTTGGCACGTTTAGTTCTCTCTCTGTATAATGAAGAAATACATGGAGGAAAAGCCAGGGCAGGTGTTACAGAGGGATCATTATCCAGCCCTGCATCACGGGGAATGAAAATTCTGGAGTAAGGGTGAGGAAGCCATTTATATGCCTCACATGAGGATGCCAAAGAAATCGGTAGTTGTATCTAAAAGACAACTTCCTAGCAAGGGGACTGGCTGAGATTTGTTAGCCTCATTAATGGCATTCAGAGAAAAAAAATTACAAACTGTACTAGAAGACGAAATACAGCCCTGAGAGATCAAGAAGCTTCATTGCATACTAGGAGCAGGCAAGGAAAGAAAGAATAAAATAAACAGCTGTTAACAGAGCAGCTAACTGTACCTCACAGTTACCATGACAGGCTTGTATTCTTACTCAAATTTGGTTCTTCCTCCACTCCCTGGAAGAAAATGCTACCCTGCTCTTCTCTCCCATGTTTTCTAAACTGCAGCCAATATAGTGGCTAAATGAGGTAAAGTAGCATTGCACAAAAATCAAGGAAGAGCAGCAGACACAGTGAATACCACTGGGGAAGTAGTTTTCCTGGATGTTAACGTCTTTATTCTGTTTTTTTACTGTAACTCTGAACCCAAAAACTGAATGAGAATTGTGATTTTGTCAGGAGCAGCATTAGTAAAACTGATTTTTATTTTTCCAGAAAAAAGATGAGAAATGACTTGTGGGACATAACAGTGCCTAGAAAAGCAGAACCTGGATGTCAAATGCCTAAACAAATTCATTTCGAAGCTACTCCAGAGACATCCAGTGTTGGGAGTCATATCACAATACAGTGGTGAAAGCCTAAAAAAATGGCAAATATTTGAATGAAGGGGTCCTGTTGGGATGCAGATTACTGAGACACACTATGCCAAAGGAATAAATTGGCTTCAGGGCATAATGTCAAGAATGCATGGACCAGCACAGTTTTCTACACTGCTCTAGATAACGTTTTGGCTTTGCAGATCCCCAGCTAGTGAGGAATACCTCACTGTTCTGCTGTATTGTTCCTTGTGGAGATTTGCTCTTCAAACATTTCCACAGCACACAATCCCATAGGATCTCCTCAGTGTCCCTATCCAGGGGACTCACAAGAAACTCAGGTTTTGCTTGCATGGCCTGAAGCATCCTGAGAACTGGTTTTGAGATTGAGAACAGTACAACATAAATTTAAAAACATGCTACTCAGAACCAATAACCCCCAATATTAGTCTATGACTTGATGTGGGTGTCAGTGGCAAGCTGAGGAACTTTCTCAGGAGTGACTACATCCACAAGCAAGGATCTGAAGGACTCCGCGCCTATGGAGGACAATGTAAAGTGGCAATAGTCTTGATGTGCAGGAGTTGCAAAGAACTACGTCTTTAGTCTGAGATATTCTCAGAAACCCAATCAACATTGAACTTGGCAGCACTGAAATAAGTCAGGATAAATGTTTCAGAGTTGAGTGGTGCACAGTTGAATGACAACCTCGTGCTGCTGCCAACATAGTCACAATAAATCCAACCAAAAGACAAGGCATAAGGGAAATCCCAGAAACAGATTACATACCTTGTAGTTTCTGCAAGAAGGGTTGAATGCATTCGTTCCGCAGATAAACAGTGTATCCTCATTTCTTTTTAGGAGAACCTTAATAAAGTTATGACATTCATCCTGAAGAAAAATAATAAAATCTATTTCAACTACTGAATTTTGGGGATCTGTTTTTATGTTTAAGCCGTGATATTTCATTGTCAGGTTTAAAATTAAATTGGCTGGTACCAAATTGGCTGTGATATTCTGGCCGTATTTTGTCTATGTTTAACTGACAATGAGCAAGTTCTAATTAATTTATATTCTAGTGGTTTAAAAATTACAAAGAACTGAAAATACAGCATTCGTATCACAGGTCTTAGTTTGCTGTTGTTGACAAAGGTGAATTTTGTTTGAAAACTGTTGCTTTCCTCAAGAGTGAAAAGTCTGATCTTTTTGTCACCCATGTTGCTGTCACACAGTGACATCACCACCACTATATACTGGCATAAAGTATCTGTAACTAGAAGGGGAAGTAGATGTAAGTAATCAAAGAGTCTGCATCTAATTATGATACTACTTGTGCCAGTCATAGGTTACAGTAGGGCAAAACTGCTGTGAGAAATAGTCCTTCTACAACAACCACACACTTGTGCTTTCTGATGCTTTGCCTGAACTCAGTAAATTCCCACAGGGTTATGGACAGCAGCACTTGGCTTTTGAAGCAATGGTAAGCAAAATCAGTAAGCATTGTCACCTTCTCAATGCCTTAAGTATTTCAGGGTATTGCTGTGGTTTCTGTCGTAATATTTTACCACTTTCAAAGTCAACTATTTTTGCAAATTAAAGCCTTCAGTAAGTTGATGGAAAAGGCAATTACTGGTAAGAAGTGAATGGCATGATCCATTCCACATCACAGTCAGCAGCCTGAGATAATAGTGATGCAACTAAAGTGGCAGTTGCAGAAGAAATGAAAATTGCCTACCTTATGTTTTCCCTTCATTCTGCATGTGTCTACATCAGCTTGTCTAGATTTCCATGTCAATTTCTGCAAGATTCAAGAAAAATCAATTAGAACTCAGAGGTTTTTTACTTTTGATTTCAGAAGTAGAAATCCCTTAGAGGAAACTAGCTTTTGAACATACATATATTGGAAGTTTTTTGCACTCTTTCTTCATGATTAATTCACCACAACAATGAAAGTTCAGTGATGTGGAGTGTTCATTTGATTTTGTTTTGCCACCAATTCATGAGACTGGAAACCCATTCCTCTTTTTTTAAAGCCCAAACTAACAGAATTCAACAATAGGCCAACTTTGAAAACCGTGTACTTTTCTTAAAAGTACTAGATATTCTCTTCTTTTAATTAATATTGCTTACAAATCAGAATTATCATTTACGGACTATGAACCTTCACTGGATTCTAAATGAAATATGCAGTCTCAAAGACGACATTTTAGATCTGGAAAGAAATCAAATCCAGGTAATTCTTACCACTTCAATTCATCTAACAAGCTCAAAGAGTTTTCCACCTGTCAAGACATATCTGACTTTATCTGCTAACAGTCTTCCTCCAGAACATTTACAGGTAAATCCCAGCCATGATTTTTTTTTGAGATGAGTTTCAAAAAAGGTCAAATGTGGAAGGCTTATTAATTATAATAAGACTTTGTTTAAAATCATGTGGGCTAAGATGGTATCACCTTAGACACTATTGCCATGATAGTTCTCACAGTGTTCTTGATGAGTAAACTGAGGGGTCCAAGCTGAAAGAGTAACCATGAATGTTTATTTCCATTATAAGCCTAGGCCCTCACTCTTTGATGAGTAAAAAGTTCATCTTCAGCATCATTCACAGTTATAATGAAGCACTGTCCCCTCCTCCAGTGGAATTCATCCAATGCCCAAATTTGTATGATCTTCTGCTGGACCAAGGCTGTGTTTAACATATTTACACAATATGAATACACTGCAAAGGAGCTGAAGGGAGATTATTTTCAGTATGTTCATGTTAATATACAATACAGTAATGTAGACAAAGCCTTTCTTAGTTTGAATGCAACTTCCCATGGAGATAATGTGAATACATCTACAAAATGACGTTACAGTGAGATTTTATTTAGTCAGTTCTTGCATGAGTGAAAAAAATTTGTGCGCATGTAAATATGTAACTTGCTTTTTGTGATGGAAGTTTCAGTAGATGTAATTGGGATAGTATAGCTGTTATAGAAAACTGCTGCATATAAATGAAGAGATGTTTGACAGATGTTTCATCAGGGACCTCACCGTATTTCAGTACAGATTGCTTATCAGCCCAGCTAAATCACTTATCAGAAATTCACAGAGGACAAGATTGCTATTCTAGCTCTCCCCAAATATGATTAGCAATACCATCTTACTTGCTTATTATAGTTTTACAGCAGTGCTGGCAAGTTCTTTAAAACAATGTCATCATCCTATTTTATCCTAGCTTGTTCTAGTGTCCTTGGTTTCTGGGTGATGATAAAAGCTACTTACTTTGCTAAAATAAATTTCTTCTGTATGTGATGTGTCCATATCAACAGTATAAATATGGTCCCTGTAAACAAAAGGAAATGAAGTCAAATGGAGTAGTCAGACAGTTCATTTTCTGTAAGAGACCTATCTGTCACCAGATAATCCACAATCCACTTACAAAAAATCACAGGTCTTACTAGGAAACATTCCTGGCAGCATCTCCTGCTTCTCCCACAAAAGCATTTTCACATATAAACTGTTTGCCTTCCCATCAAAAAAAAAAAAAGGTACTACAAAACTTCGGAATAAGGTTCTTTCCCAAAAGCAATTATTTGAACAAATGAGATTTGGGAAAGTAGATGAGTCTCACATGATTTCTGCTCTATCAGTCATACAGCAGATTCCACAATCTAGCATGCAGATGTTTTTCTGTATCTTGAAATCAGCTGCAATAGCTTTTAGGCAGCCTTTGCCAGATTCCTGGGCTAGCAGTCACTGAGTCACATTTAGCCATTCAGGGTTAAAAAGAGGCTAATCTTTTCTTTTTACTTTTTTCTCCCTTTCCCTTTCCCTTTCCCATTCCCATTCCCATTCCCATTTCCCATTTCCCTTTTCCTTTCCTTTTCCTTTCCTTTTCCTTTCTTTTTTCCCTTTTAATTATATGTCTAACCTTAGCTGTTATAATTTGATTGACAATATGGTAGACAAAAGGCTGACAGACAAAAAACTATTCCCAGAAATCATTCTTCTTTTCACACACTGCTGGCCAAACTAAACTGTAAAATACTTCTCTAAAAAATGTTCCCACTTTTTTTCTTGCATTTACTTTCCTATTTTCCTGAGAACCTGTCCCTCTCTACAATTAGCTGCGAATCTCTTATTGGAAAGAAGAAATAGACACAGGTATTCAGGTAAAGAGATATTTTTAGACATTCTTCTCCATGTCAGCTGAGAACAAGGATAGCTCTGTACAGAACTCAAAAGTTGAAAAAACTCACCAACCCACAACACTGTAGTAACCAGCACATCAAACTGGGACTGACACCTCATTTTTCCTTGAAATAAAATTGGATTTTTTTCAACATGCAGGAAGCTGCACAGCTGATGCAAGATCCACGGCACTGGAGGGGTTTGCTAAAAGCACTATACAGGCTGTTTCCATTTTAGAAATCCCTGTTCTGAAGGTTGGCTTCATTTTATTGGGTTTTGGGGAAACAGTGCTAGTCTCTTTAAATAAGGTAAAAAAAAAAAAAGAAGGAATACTGCTACAAGAGAAGTAACACCTCTCAGGTGGGGAAAAGAGGCAGCACTGTGGTAGGGAGCTGGCTTTTAAAAATTTGTCTCCTGTGGAGCTTGAGGCTGTTTGCTTTGTAAGATGCCAAATCGAGGAGTTGACGGGTTTTCTTCTCCTCCAGACTGTAAAACCAGAACTGTCATTTACTTCCAAGATTGGTTTAATACTTCAGTTTGTTATTTGCCTGACTTCAGTTACAGAGCAGTGGTCAGGGTTGGTTCTGGAATAAAATTATCTATTAGTACAATATCAGCTTCATAGATTACGTCATGGTTCCCCTTTTATGTGCATTGCTCTTTATTGCTGTCACTCCTCCTATATAAAAGGGGGGGGGGAAAAAATCTCTTGAATTGCAAATGAAGTGCGGGTAGACCTCTAAAAGCCTTCTTCCTGTACAGCTCTTGGTTTTAATCATCAGCCTCCCTTTCCAGAGGTTATAATTTTTCTTTTTCAACAAGACAATTAGAAAATACAGTGGTGGTGCTCAGAACGAGTAGGGTTATTTAGTTTCACTCTCAATAAAACAGCCTTCAGAAGACTTTCTGGTTCAAGAAAGGGTTCAAAGGAAACTCAGATGCTAAGTTACGGGATTATTGGAAAGAAGGTTAGCATCAGGAAAATTACATATAATTTTCTCATGCCACAGATGAAACACAGTTGCTGACAGTGTCAGGAGAGAGCGAAAGAACTGTCAAATTCAGAGGAGGACTCCCTAATCACAGAAAACGTGGGATTGTCCTCTCCCTCCTTTTCCCGCTGCTGCCCAACTCCTACTATCTACTAGCTGTGGTATGTGTACAGTTTGCTGCTAATTAAGTTATTCTAACACAAATTTACTTAATCCTAGAGCTTACATTTCTCCCACCTCCAGTCAGCAGAACGGAGTTTTGTTGCCATGGCACAATCTTGTCGAGGAAGGGAATTTAAATAATGCCACCGGCTGTGCACGACCCTTGGCGCTTGGCGCATGGTTTGGAAACATGTAACTGCAAATGAGGAGCGAGCCATCCTAGCCCCTGCTCCTCATCTGTTCCCTTCATATGCACGGGGTGGCAGGTAATGTGAACAAAAGCTGCCACTGCACGAGACAATGGGAGGAGGAGACATAGCAAACTTAGAAAAGGGTGTGTGTGCCTGGGTGTGGGTGAGCTCGAGAGAGATGGCGTGCGAGTATCCTTCCCATGAGAAAAAAGACGACAGAGCTGGTCCTTTGAGACTGGAAGCCAGATATTCAGACAGTAAAGCTTTATGGCCTCTGGCTGAGTTACTCTGATTTATATTGGCTGCGTATCTCTGCCTGATAATATGAAATAATGCCTTTCTGCAGCGACACAAAACTTTATTTGGTAATAGCTAATACAGGAGTCATGTATCCCATGTGACAAAACAAGTAGCGAACTGACAGAAATTTTAGTCTATGCCAGTTTCCCATTAATAAAATGTTAACATTTCTCAAATCTGAGTTTCTGCTGCACTGAAACTGTCTGCAAAAGTCAACACTGGATCTTCTAAAATAAGCAAACAAAAAAAACCCCAACCTAAAATAAAAACTTTCAATATTTAACCATTTGTTTTGATTGTTTTTTCAGATAACTGGTAAAACATAAACTTAGGATCACTATATTTCAATGTCTAAAAAAAGCATGAGAGCAATATCTCATATAACAGACCGAAGACTTATGTTAGCTACAGTTTTCAATGAATCTTGTTACCAAAGTCTTCGGCAAACATCTTTGATTGTGTACAAATTTGCTTTCAATCTCTAGATTTACTACTGCCTCTGAAGGAGATGCAGTATTTGGGTTACAAACTTTCATTCACACTAGATACTGAAGGATGACTCATTTTCTGAAGTTTGTTACTTAAAGATAAAAATTATCTTTGAATTTTAACTTGTATCACACAGCCTTGTCAGACCAGGAAGGACTTTATTCAGCAACAAGGAGGGGAGAAAGAATACGTCAAAGAGGTTTTGAGTTACCAAAGGGAAAAAAGTGTAAGAAGATTTTTTTCGTGCTTGTGTAAGTAGAAAACAGACCAGGTCTTTATTCTTTTTTGTAGGTCACACAACCCTAGGACTATATAAGCACTCTCATTGTAGCAAGTTGTTTTACACAAATAGGGAAGAATGCATATTCACATACTAGTACACGTTATCCCCCAAACATTAGCATTCTTCATATAATTTGTGCACACAGTGGTTTCATATCCCAGAACCATTCTCTGGGTTTTCCTGCTGTAATGCCAGTTGCTTGGGCACTGTGACAGTCTAATTGCATCAATCTCAGTCTGAGAACAAACTAGGAAAACAGCAGAACAAAATCTGCAAAGCAGATTTACCACCGTCTCACTGCAAATAATTTCCTAATTTAAAGGAAAACAAGTAAGGAAAGCAAAGGGAGCTCAGCTATGAAAAGGAAGAAATCCTGCCACCACCTTTCAAACTTACTCAACCCTCTGCCCTGCCCCACTCATTATCCCACTAAACACAGCAAAAATACTAATGTCTGAACTCAGGCAAAGCGCAGGGCTTTGCCACTTGCTGCAGGGCTGACCTCTCCTTGTGCCCTATGACCAACACCACCGCAGCTCCTGTGGAAGGATACTTGCTCTCTGCCTGGACTGGATGCAAGGTCTTGGCGTGAGAACCCTGAGCTCTGCCAGCCAGACCCCATGCAGAGCAGGGTATGCAAGGAGCCCGAGGAAGCTGTGATTATCCAGAGCAGCTGCGATGGCTGGGTAGGGGAACAGGTGTGCTCTTCTAGCAGCCAGGGACTGAGAATGTCACTCAGTGACCATGCTGGTGTAATGCAATTACCAATTACGTGGTGCCGCATGGAGATCCACAGGGAGCTTTCCCCCACAGGACACATCTGACCACCCAGAAGATGGGGAGTGGCTGCTTGCGAGGAAAGCCAGGCAGCTCCCAGCGGCTGCCAAGGGCTTTGCAGACAGGGCTGGTGGTGAGAGGCTGCCTGTTCAGCAGCTGTTCCCCTTCACTCCTGGCCATCCCACCCACCACTTCTCCCATCTGCAGCAACAGCCTGGTTTTATGTGGCACATGTGGAAAGGTGCGTATTTTTCCAATGGAGGACCAGAAAACAGGCAGAAAACAAGCTGCTACTTGAGAGGCAGCTTGCAGGGAGGTCCCAAACAGAATCTGGGTCCAAGAGCTCCTAAACTGGACTACCCACCCTTGCTAATCAGTACCACCCACCCTTGCTAATCTGGACTCATCTTGCACTCATTTTACATCTCTAATGTAATTCCCACTCTAAGATCCTCAATCTTCTTTGCTAACAACAGGTAGGGAGATGAAGTGTTAATATCTGATCTGTGCCAGGTTGGCAGCTGTGTAATGGGTGTAGCTCCATTGAGGCCGACAGTGCAAGATGAGCTAGGCAAACTGAATGGGTGGCTCTATGTGCAATTTTATAAAAAGAGGTGCTCATGTCTGCACAGTATAGCTCTCCAAGCAAGACACTAAATTCAATTAACCTTTCAGAATCATGTTTGCTTCTTTTTTTGGTCTTAAGGTATTAAAAACATGCCTAAATCAGCAAAATTGCATTCTAATAACACTTATCAAAAAATGCATTTGTGCACAGAAGAATTATACTCTAAAATTTGTCATTTTTGGTGAGCTCAGGCGGAATAAAAGGATGAGGATGGAACTGCTTTTCCACGGAACTAAGTTATTTCTCTGGCAACTTCCCTCTTGCAGGTTTCAAAGGAAGGCAGACGCATGCAGTCCTAAAACACAGGTGTAGCATATCACAAAACTTTGGCTGACCTCCTAGCAAGGTTTCTAATATGCCTTTCTAACAGGCTGCAAAACTCTCTCTGAGTGTAACAGTCCTAAAACTAATGTGTCCATCGGAGAAAAACTCAGAATATTCCTTGTCTTCTCCTTCCTCCTCTTAAAGCAGTAAGAGAGGATTGGTGAAGCAGGAGATTACTGACCTAGCAGCAACGTAGAGGGTCCTGTTCATGACCATGACAAGCTGGATGTCCAGCCGGTGCCTCTGTGTGGTGTTCCGCCCTG
Organism: Corvus brachyrhynchos; assembly: GCF_000691975.1. NCBI lineage: Eukaryota > Metazoa > Chordata > Aves > Passeriformes > Corvidae > Corvus > Corvus brachyrhynchos. The sequence goes on along the minus strand of NW_008237444.1, from coordinate 333,622 downwards.
GTTTGTGACCCACAAACACCGGATACTGTCTTGTATCTGTAGGAAGGAAAAAAATCAACAGGGTCAAAAGAGAATAACAAACTGAAATTGTGCTAACATGAAGCACCGAGTGGCCCAGCTATAGCCAAAACCTGTGGTTTCTGTTGTGTTCTGGAAGCACACCCTGAGGCTGGAAGGCATGAGCACAGAGAGCTGGAGAGTTCTTCAAGGTTACAGTCCTTGCAGCTGCAAAGGTGAAAGTCATCACCTTTGTAGAAGACAAAAACTGTGAGTTGTTTTAAGTATAAATCTGTTCTGGAGCTCTTGGCACACAGGTATATGGCACTTTCTCACAGTTTTTCTTTCACTGCTTGCAGAGCTTAAATGCTTGCTCCTGGCTGCCAAAGCACGTCTATCAGGACAAAGCTGTCCCACAGTGGCCCATCAATCACCACCATGACTGGACTGGTAGTGGCTAAAGGAAAAGCCTTGGCTCCCCTTGGTTCAAACTGCCAGTTCCTTGGGTTTTCTACAGGACTGGACTGCTGTCACAGAGCAGCTGCGGGGATTTCTGAGAAATGGTGGGAAATCACCACTTGAACTTATGAAGTGAAAGTCACTGCACATTATTTTGGCAACTAGTCTGATGCTCCAGTCCTGGCAACTGGACAGTAATACTGATTGGAATCCCTGTACTGGGCTTATGCTATCAACAACTCAGCTTCCTCCCCACCTCTACCAGTCACCCAGAGCATTTATTGTCTATTCTCAATATTTTTTTGGGTGAGAACTCAGCATACACAGGGTGTTCCACTGCTCCTCAGATAAGTGTACAACCTGTAGCAACAGGGAACACTTCTGATCAGGGCCACTTCACATTCACACACATCATATGATCATGGCATCCAGGTGCACAAACAAGGAGCTAATTAAGTAAATAAAAAGACAGAAGACAGGAGGAGGATGATCCTCTGATGAGCATTATCACTGCAGAACTGCTGCAAGTGCATGTTAGACAGGGCTGACAAGCATCTAGCTATGCCTTTTCCCCATAAATTTTTCCCAGAAAATTGCAGCTCTTTGAGGGAGTCTATTTCTTTAGAAACTCATCTACTGCTTCAGTGTTTTCAGCTATTGTCTCCTAAAAGCATTGTACCTGTTAAGCTTGGCCAAAGTATTGATTCATAGCATGGCTTCAGCAAAGCACCTCAAAGCACCATGTGCCAGAAAGTCTGGTGACAAAACTGGTCAGAAAAAGGAACTTCTCTCCGAACCAGATGCTGAGACCTCTTGAAGAAATAAATTAAGACACCAGGCAGGATTTACATGCAGAAGTTTAATCCTTCTGACCATGTCCTACATGCAAAATGCCAAGTTTAACTGTCAGGCTATTTTCTGTTCAGTAATGTTTCCTCTGTGACTCATGGATCTGGAACAAACTGGGGGCATTCATGTCCACTTCAGCATGCCATGCTGCAGAGGAAAAATTATCCCATGTTCTATTTCTCCAAAAGGATCAAGGCTGGCACATTTTTGCAAGAATGATTAGCACTACCCTTATAGAGTGTGAAAATGTTGGTGCTGAAGATCCAGTGGTCACACTAACCATGTTTCACCTGGGTTCACTTCAGAGCAGTTCCTCCCTGTTCTTGTATCCCAGTTGTCTATTAACATTTGCAGCACATCAGGTGTGTCCTGGAGTCTTGTCTTTCAGATTGGTGTTACACATGACAGACAAGTTTATGGGTGCCAAGGTCATTACAAAGCACAGTAAACATGGACAATTTAAAAACCAAATTCCTGAACAAAAAGAGAATTGAACACAAGCCTGCTCTTGGCTGACTTGCTACACCCTAGCAAGAGTAGGGAGAGGCCCAGATGCTAAACATCCTTATAAACATCCGAAACTTTGAAGAATTTTCTTCGCAATAATCACAACTGCGCTGAAACAAATGTGAAAGAATCAGTTAAGTCAAGCCTGATGTCCAGAGTAAAATGCACAGAAAGCTCTCCACCTGTTTAGCCAGCAAATTTCAATATGACTTGCAGCTGTTGGTGTTACACTAGATTTTGGAGAGTTAGCCAATCTCTACTGGTAAGAAAAGGGAGAGCTTCTGTCATAAAAGATTCTTTGTCTTGATTTGGTTTTTAGCTACAATTCTGGCTTGGGAAAAAAATGCCTAATGCTCAAGCAGAATCCATCTGAGCTTAAAGAAGTAAGTTCAATTATTTGTATCAGATTAACGAATCATAAGACCATGTGAAAAGTCATGTTCCTAAATTAGTATCTGAGAACGTAAGTGGCTGATATGGGTGAAATCAAGAAAAATCAACTTTATCCACTGCAACTGTAGTAAAATAATGTTGATTTGACGTCCCCTGATCAGTATTAAATGAAGTCCTCTGGCCTCCTCATACTTACAGTTGCCATGCGAAATACTGATAGGCTCAGAATCTTCTGGGAAACCAGCCCCAGCAAAATGTAGCAGTGTGAAATATAGCAGCAAGGCTTCTGACCTCATAGTAGTTCAGCTGTGAGGCTTCACTTCTTCACTTCACCCTGTGGAAGACAAACAAGAGTTTAAGTGCCTTCTGTTGAACCAGAGCTTCAAAGAGTCTGTGAAAAGTAGAGGGAGCTGTCCTCCTCAAGCCTCTCACTGAGGAGGAAAGGCCTGAGGAGACATGCTGTGTTTCTAGGCAGGAACTGCCCTGCAAAGCCAGTTATTATTCAGCCCATGCCCCAGCAGGGCCACATCTTGCTTAAGGACAGATTTAAGGACCTGTGTGTTACAAAAAAATTTCTGCTTCTGCTGCTTATTATGCAATGAAGATGCTTCATCTCCTGCACTGATCAACAGCTGACAAGTTTTCCAAGAAATATTTTATTTTCCCCTTCTTTGGCTAACATAATTAGATGCTGACATGATGACACACACCATAAATAAAAAAACCCCCACACTACATTATTCTGGTTAAAAAGAGATTAAGAGTTATACTACAGGACTGATTCATACCCTGCAGAGTTGTGAATCAAGTGAAGAAACACTGAGACAACTTGATGGAGCATTCAGAACATGTCATTGGGCTTTACCATAAAAATATACACCCATAAATTTAGGTGTCGTAAAACCAATACCCAACTTGTGATAAAATAAGGAAGAAAAGAACTGTCTAAATCCAGCATTTTTTTCCCTGTGTTCCATTAATGCATTCATTCATTCATTCATTCATTCAGATTTCATGTACAAAAATATCCCTAAATCTTAAAGATAAAAGGAACCACTGAGGTCTTTGGATACAGTGAAAGAAAACAGCACATAATACAGTAAATACTTCATAATTCTCAGGCAAATTTCACAAAGACATTGATCTGTAGGGGAAACCAGTGCAAAAGTGGGGTTTTCTTTTCATCCCTTCCAGAATTTCAAACCTTTGATGCTGCCTGCTAAAGATTCCTTTTGAACAAAGCTATTTTACAGTGGTCTGTCAGTCATTCAAGATTCATGGGCAGAAAGTCAAACTTCATAACCTACATAGTCTTTGAAACTTAATCTGGCAAACAAAGTGCTAACTTGCCCTTCTGCAGCACTATTTAATATTAGATACCTGTGTCTCCTGTCTTGATGCCAAAAAAAGCATTAGCAAGTCTTAAATGTTGGATTCCTCATTTTTTAACCAATTGAAAAATGTCACAATAATTAATTTGCCTCATCAGATGCTGGTTTTCAAATAAAATTTCAGTTCCTATAAATGGTTTGGAAGGGGGGATCTGTTGCAGGGGGATAGAGTCCATAACGACTACTGATTTATTACACTTTCTGTTAGTCTATTATTATTTCAACATGCAAATTGGAAATTTGGCTGATTCTCTATTTCTATTAACAAAATAACTGAGAGACCAAGTTAGACCAAGACTAGGAAAAGAAAAATAATGTAAGGCAATGACTGACACCTTAACTTAACAAAGTGTTAGATAGATGGCAAAGGATAAAAACAGCACAAACACATGCAACACAATGCAGACACTGTCTGTTTTACCTTATAGGAGAATGCATACTAAAAGATAGTACATACAAGCCCCAAGAGAAGCATTTCCATCTAGCACTGGTTAGGCCAATAGCTCTGTATGATTACTGACACAGCTATGTCTGCCTGCAGACACTTTCTCTATGCATTTCCTCCATTTCTCTCTTTAGTCACCTCTTACATTTTCTTCTGACTGTTAGCTCTCTGGCATAGGACCCATTTCTTTCTATTTGTTGTCATTTGGGGCCCTTTGGAATGCCCAAAGAAGAAATAAGCAGCAGAAGTAAATAGCATGCTTGGAAAAACAGTTTCCCTCAAAAGGTTTTAATGAAAAACAAGATACACACATTAAAGGGGCTAATTCCTTTATCTCTACGTAATTTTTCAAAATGTCACTTTGCTGGTTTAAAAATTTTGCCCTTGGAAGTACACTGCAAAATGACAAAACAAAATGCCTTACTACACAAATTGATTGAAATTATTTTCTCCTTGAAATTGCTACAATCCAATGTACAAATCTTTTCTGAAATGTACATGAGCAAAAACAGTTTAACGGGAAGAACTTAGGAAGCAATCCAGTTCTTCCACTTAAACGGTATTCATCCACAGTATCAGTCTGCAGGCTAACAATTCAAACCACTTGGCTCACAGTGAGACTCTGGAGCATAAGAATAGCTGCTTTCTGTTACTCCCTATCAGCACACAATTCACTATCTAACAAGGAGTGTCCTGTGAGGAAAGCATCACAGTATGGCAGACGCAGCTCTGCCTCTCTCCTTTAGAACCTGAAAAACTTTCCCCATGGGTGATTCTGCACCATCAGTCTCTACTGCTCATTCAGACGTGTGTGCTGCTCTGTGTAAATCTGTATGGGAGAAAGCTTCCAGGAAAATGAACAATGCCCAGCAAGCTTACTTTGTGATTTCATGTGCATGCTATTGGGCCAGATCTGCTTTCTTTTACCTGGGAAAAAAACCCCAAACTGGCAAATGAACTGACATAGATTGGTAGGTTTATAAGCATATGAAATTCTCTCTCCTTCTTAAGGGGATTCTTTTGGGCAAGAAAAGAGGGAGAAGAGAGGAAAAAAGCATAATTCTCTGTTGCTCTGGTACCAACATAGTTCAAATTCACAAGATGTGTATGCAAAATATCTACTTTGACATGTCAGTGATTCAAATGGACTACACGTGTATCAGTGTCTGTGCCAATAAGTTGACACTGAGGAAGACTAAGCTGCATCCAAAGGCAGCTTTTTATTCAGAGGTAATTATTCAAACATATTGCCACTTTTGCAATTCTTACAATGGCAGAAAGAGCCATACTGTTTCAGTGGGATTTCAGAGAAGTGTGGATTCAAGAAGGTCACACTTATTTTTAGTACAATTTTCTTTCTGGTTGGACCCCTGGGAGTGATGCAAATGTTCTCACTTGCAACTGTGCTGAAACTACTTGCTAATCAAAAGTGCTTGTGAACGCAGTGTCTGATGAAGACAAGTAGTTAGACAGTGGTGCCAACTGAGTACAGGCACTGTCTCAAAATAAAAGTTTCGCAAACATCAATGAAGAGCTCTCCATCCTTCATGGAGAGATGTGAACTGCAACCCAATCTGGCCTGCGCTGAGGCATACTGGTTGAGAGAGAACCGGGCCTGAGAACTCCAGTTCTCCTAGTCCGAAACATTGTTATTCTAGTTGAAGGAAGCTACCGGTGACAAGAAGAGTGAGTTTTGATGGTCTTTTACTATCAAGCATGCTATTAAAATACAGCCCTGCAAGTTTTTAAGAGCATGTTTTATAATCTATGTCTAATCCAGTGACTTGTAGTCATTGACTTGGCAGAGTAGATTAGATTTCTTCCAAGCTTCAAAAAACCCACAAATAATCTGCTTTTTGCATTCTTAAACCAAGGTAAATAGGAATTTTTTGGAACATACATTACTGCTCTGATTCTTCTTTCTGAAGATGATGTTTCAAATACCTATGTAAGACATCTTGTTCTGGCCACTTGTGTGTTCCCTCCTTTTTGTCTTATTATATTTAAATATAAACAAACCACATGATCTCTTAATGTATATAGAAATCAAAGTTTTGCCTTCTGAGGTGGAAGAGATTTCTCTGTTTGTGCACTTCAGCCCAAAGATGAATCACTTCTAAGTAGTATGTTTGGACACTAGCACAATATAGTTGCTATTACTGTTATTTTTACTTAGTCAAAGTCTATGTATACATGTACATATACATATACATATACATATACCACCCACATATACATGCTTGGCATAGGATAATTTACTTTTGTAAAATTCATGCTGTTGGCATGAAGGAGTTTCTGAAGCCAAGAAAGTAATTATCATTTCAAAACAAGGAGAAAAGTCTAATTTTCCTGTGCCAAGTGCCTTCCACAATGGCTATCCGTGGCTATTCAAGCCAACAAGAAGCCACCATGACAAGCTTTGCTTTTTGCTGCCTGGTATTTTCAGCATTTACAACAGTCTGGGTGGACATGCATATAGAATATCTGCTTGGCTAGGCAAAGAATTATGTGGTTCTTGCCCTAATACCCTAGTAGGAAGGTTATTCTATCTACAGCTTGTTTGTTCCAGAAGGGTTACACAAATCCAGTGAAAAATCTAAACAGATGAGCGAACTTCCAGGTAAACTCCACAAAAGTGCAAGGCCAGATTTGATCCTGAGAGCAAATTCAACAGCAATAGCAATGACTGCATAGGCACATCTTTAATGAAAGGGATGACCTTTCATGTTAGAAAACCTCCCATCTTATAGCTTCGACCTCACTGTACATTCAGCTAATCCCAGAGTAACTCCAAGAAAAAATCAAAGTATGCAACCATGAATTTTCCCATGGCACAGTAAAACTGCTCTGTAATGAACAGATCTTGTTATATTCATTTATTACAAAACTTCTTTCTACTATGATCGGTTGTGTTCATACACAACAGCTGCACTTCAATCCACAAATTATTAAGCTTAATGTGAGAATCACCAGAAAAGATTCCATGGTCTGTGTTATGCATGAAGCAAGGCCAGGAAACCTACTGGCCCTAAAAACTTGCGACTGTCTTCAACAAACTCTTTCATTTCTACAAATATGTACAAATAATTTATTCTTCAAAAAGACAGTCCAGCAAGAAGGTACAGCATTTAACCAAACACTGAGGAAACTAAAACTAAAGCCAGATGAATTTGAACTACTGCATAAAGAAAAGTGAACAACAGGGAAAGCAGCAGCCTACATGAACTGGTCCTGGAAATACTCAGCAAATAGCCCTTAGAATCATAACCATCAAAAGCAAAAGTACCATTAAAAAGCAGGGAAGAACAGAGGTTAAAAGACTGGAGATTCTTCTGTGGTAAGAGCTTTAAAGGCACACAGGTGATTTAGGAGCCCACGTCCTACTTCAGTGTCTCATCAAAGCAGACTCACAGAGCAAGATCTGCCCATACATAAAAAGCAGATATTGACCTACACAGCACATGTCTTGCCGCGCTGAAGGCAGAGCACACAAACCAGTTGGCCAACCTGCCTGCTGTTCCCTGCTATGGTACAGATTTGCCATGAGATGCTGGCAAGCATCCTTCAACTCCTTTGGCTAAGCCTTTGGAAACCTCTGAGTGGAAAACACCATCACTGCTATTTACCCGTTTAAATTCACAGCTCCTGGAAAGGGAAAGACAAGAGTTCTGCGCAAGTCAGAGGAAGGAATTAGGAGTAATGCAACAACAACAGCAAAAGAGAGGAATACAACCTGAAGGCTGCAGCTTCCAGAGAATGAGGAAAGTTAGGCTGGCACAGCAGAGCTGTTCAGGAGAGCATCCTTTGTCTATGCCTGTCTGTGTGGTGTGTTAGCTGCGGCTCAAACACCTCGCATGGCTGCACCAGGCAGCAGAAGGGCTTGTGCAAAATGCCTGCTCTGAGTGGTGCCAAGGGGATCAGACAGATATGAGTGAACAGAAGCTCAGCAGGTGCTTGGGAAGCTCAAGAGAGATGAGGCACAAGTGGCTATCAGCAAGACACAGCATGGAGTGCCAGACATTGTAACTGAATTGGCAATGGCAGGACAGTGCCTGGGATGGACAGCTTCTTCACCCGTATTGTCCTTTCTCTACCAATTGCTGCTCAGTCACCTGAATGGTGCTGCAGGTGGCTACAGAGACTCAATGCCAGCTCCATGCCCATCATCACTACCAACTTCCAACATCTTTTTGTGACTGATGGTGCAGCCATCATTCATCTTTCCTCTCCTGTTCTGCTCCTGTTGTCTCTACAGCTGGCCATACATTTCATGTGGCCAAAAAAGCACTCTTGCACTCCAGGTAGCTGGCCCTTATGCCAGAGAGACTGGTGCATGAATGCATTGGTGTAATCACCTGAACTCCTTCAGGTGTCGTAGTAACAAGGGATTGCTCCTGAACACTGGTGAGGGCAGAGAGGCAGTGCCTAAGGGAAGCCCACACCTGTCTGGCAACACTGTGGACCCTAAATTATGTGAATGAAGCACCACTCTCTCCCATTTGTGCATATCAAAAAGTTCTCCCTGACTATAAGAGTACTGCATGGGTGCCCTCTGCTATACATGCTTTACTAGCATTATAATTGAATTCAGTACTGCTTACTCATTGCCCAGCTGCTGTGGGCTGCATGCCAGGCATGACTATCAGGCCCAAGGGAAAGAAACCAGTAAGAGTGATTTTGCCACATATAGTAAGCAACAGTACCTACCTTCATTAAAAAGAATAATATGGACTTCATTACTAGTTTAATGAAACACAAATACACGGGCCATGCAGATTTCCTCACAACGACTTGCAAAAATGCATCTAAAATAAAATTTTGGCCCAAATACAAAGTATTTTCACGCAAGTTTCAGGGGTACTTGCTTATTTTGTTCAGGTTTACACAAACCTGAGCCTATACCAACTGTTCTCTCCCCTCATTTGCACCTTTACAAAGCCATACCCCATGCACAATAGTGTCACCTATGATATGTGGCATCACTACCTCCTGCCTCAGTAAGCGATAAACTGAAAAGATCTGGAGAACCCCCAGGCAGCAGTGATGAGCCTCAGCCTGTCAAACGGGAGTAGCAGGTGTCAAGTCAGTAGGCAAAACTCAGCATGCTTAATGCCGGCAACCTGTCCTCTCAAGATCCACATTGCTGCTCCTGCCAGTGCAGCGCAAGAAGAAAATGTGAAGAACAAATGGAGGCCTAAATAGAAGAAACCCTCTGCTGACCTGAGTGAGACATCTCTGATGACTGCAGCGTTAATAGGATGCTGCTGCTCAGAGGGGAAACAGTCAGATGGAAGATGAACATCCCCCAGATGGAATGAGAAGCATCTCAGGCCTATCGATTTTGGTTGTAACCTTTACTGTAAACAGTCCACGGGGGCCTCATCAGCCACCTGTTCAGTGATATTTGCATTGAAATATAGAGCCAACGCAAATGAGAAAATGGCCACAGTTCCTTGCTAAAGCATCTGCTCCAGCAAGATGCATCTATCTGTGCATCACCAGCAGCAGCACAGGTACAGGTTGTAAAGGAAGGGGTAACGCAGTGGCACTAGCTCTCTCACACGGCTCTGAAACAACAAATGCTCCACTTGTCATGATGTTGATGGTGGTGGTAGTGATATTATATCATGCAATATTTCACTTTCTAATAATTGCTCAGTTTTATACTGAATTCAGGCTTGCCAAAACTGGGAGGAAAGCCATCTGTGCCTGGAGGATGACTGCCAGAAACATTTGCAATTTTATTTTGGGGTTATAAACCTGCAGAATGGAACAAAGGCAATGCCTAAATAACCTCTTTCACTCAACACCCCCAATCATACAGAGCAATAGACCTAAACTCTGGAACAGCTTGGTCAGTCATTACAAAGATGTCTTTATTATTTTTAAAAGTCTCACTCATTTAAGAAATAAAAATAGCTTTATTGATTATTTGTGGGACTTCAGCAAAACTGTCAAGATTCTGAATTGATTTGAGAGCTAAATGTAGCAATCACTGCCTTTTGACAGGAGAGAACACCACCTCTAATATATACTTTGCTGTTTCATCTCAGCATGCTTAATAGAAAATAGATACACTACCAGCAACACCATTACTCTCTCCAACACTCATTTTGCCTGGGAAATATCAGTGCCAGTCAACTGACCTTCTATTCCCTAATCTGATGGAGGGAATAAAAATTATGTAGCTGCAGGTGACCCAAAGCTGTAGTGGGAGAAAAATGTGCCCTCCCTTGTTTTCTTCTCCTTTTGGACAGCAAAGGTAAAACACAAAGTCTGGTATGTTTTCACAACAACATTTACAAATGTCACCGATTAAAAGTTACACATGGTCCTGCAAGCATTGTCTCAGCTGCCACATGAACATTGCAAGTGCATGTAGTGATAGGACAAGGGGAAATGGCTTCAAACTGGGAGGGTGCTGAGGCACTGGAACAGGCTGCCCAGAGAAATTGTGGAGGTTCTACTGCTGGAAGTGCTCAGTATCGGGTTGGATGGTTCTTTGAGCAACCTGGTCTAGTAGGAGTTGGAACTAGATGATCTTTAAGGCCCCTTCCAATCTAAACAATTTCATGATTCTATGATTTTAATATCATCATGGTTAAAGCTCAGTGTAATCACAAATAACTCTCCTTTGCTTTTTGTTAATGCAAGAAACACTCAAGCACTTAAATATGAACCCTGGCTATATTCTTCAGGACACTTGTCCCATTCACTTGAAATTAAAGTGTCTATGTTCTAATGTGATGGAACAGTAGAGAAATGCAAATCCTCACATTTAAGTCAGCTGTTAATCAGAGCACACTGCTTAGCTGTTGTGCAATTTGACCAGTTCTGCCCCTAATCCATTTATGCAAAAATTGACTCATTTAACCTGCCGTGATTTACTTGAAGAGAAATAGCAAATTTTGTTGGGTTATTTTTCCAAATGGCAACCAATCAACTTTGTCATGAAGTGATTGATAGCACATCAAACTACATATCTACCCTAAAATGTGAATGAAATCTACTGTAGTACTTCAAATAGTCAAGAACCTTACCATTTACATAATATTTACTCCAGCAGTGGAAAATGCACTACCCGAAAGTGACAGTCACCACTGCAGAGTGCACCATTTGATCCACACAGCAATAGTCTAGCCATGGCAGGAAAACTCAGGCCAAACCTCAACATCATATTCTGGGCAGGGAGGCTCAGCACAAGGACACAGTGTGGTCAAGCAATCCAAGTTAAGACAGGCAGAAAACAGGGAAAGGCTTTTCCTTCTGGAAACCTGGCAAAGTCTTCAAGAAAAATTATGTTTGTCCCTGGCAGATAAAAAAAAAAAATCCAGATGAGCAAAGAGTTCTCAGTATTTTTTTATAATTTTATCCCCTAATTTGTTTATGAATTAGTTATGTCAAGTTTCTCTATAACTTACAGAAAAGCATTAAAGAAAAGCATGAAATAGACTACCACAAAAATGCAAAGTGTCAAAAAATGAAAAATGTCCACAAAACAAATGTAATCCCTAAGAGAAAATTTTAAATTAGTTGTGGATAGACACAGGTAGAAGAGAAAACCAGAAGACTCCGAGTACTAAGAAAACAAAAACTAACTGGGAACATTGCCTCTTAGCATCACCTCTGAAATCTCTCTCCCTCAGACAACCATCCACTGCCATGGGCCCATACAGTCACAGACATTCACCCAAATTTAAAAGGCTCACATCACAGGAAAGGTTTTCTTGTTAAAACTTTAGAGTGATTTCATAGATCTCTATCTTTCATGATTACTCTTCATTGCCAATGTTTTTTTGCTGGTATTTTTGGAAGCTTTAAACGAGTAGAATAAATCTGACTCTGAGACAGAAAATCCATCTAGCTTGCTTTTCCTCTGAGATGAGCACGATGCTTACAACAATCTAGCACCTGCAGCTTGCTAGTAATTGCTAGTTGCAAGTGTCAGACTCTGAGCTTTGCTCTGTCTAGATTCCCATGCCCAGTAAATTCCCAAATTTTAAATCATATAAAATCCAAGCAGCTTTATGGACAAATTAATACTAGAAAGTACCCTATCCTCAAGAATGAGTAAAGAGATCAGCTCAATATGCCAGCATGACATATTTTCCATTCTTCTCTTCTTTCCACCACTTCAGAGTTACGAAGAAGACAGAAGGCATAGCAAGAAGTCAACAGATACCTAAGAAAAATACTATTTCCAGGATAGTGCTCAGACAAATGTTACTGTATGCTAACCTGGACATAAGGCTAAATACTGTAATTGAGTATATTTTAAAGAAAAACACTATATGCAGATATAATCAATAAACCTCCGAATATAAAAAAAAAAAATCACAATTCCTGTAGCTAATAGAACAGTTTAAGATAATTTTAATTACTGAGGATCTCTTATTCAGAGGAAACATCAAATAGCTGATGTGATTGCATTGGCAAACTTAAAATTGAGGTGGTGTGGGTCAGAAAAAGTAAGAAAAGAGATTGCAGTTAGAGTACGATGAGCCCTTGCACCACAGAAATACACTACTGACACACATTCACCCACACACTGAAGAATACAAGCATCCTTACACATTTGTTCACACCTGCTTCTTAGCACAGCATGAGGGAATTAGAGCAGCATAGAAGTCAAAGCAGCATTGACAAATGCCTGTAGTACAAGCTACAAAAGCAGTAGCTCTGTTATTATTTGCTTTGCTTCTTTGGACAAGCTGTGGAGAAAAAGGTTCAGTGTACCAAGAGAGAACAAGCCCACTGAGTATGACTGCCTGAATGGGGCATGATGGATGAGCTTCCTTGCAGATAGGAAAAACCTCTAATCCATTCTCCGGCTCATTGCTAGAGCGAGGCAAAGTCATTCTCTTCTTCTGCGGGAAATAACCTCTGCCTTTTCGATACCACGTGCAGGGCTTTGCAAAGCACAATCCAGACTGTCACCCAGATGAGACCGCAGCCTGTTTCCAGGTCCCACACTAGGGGAGGCTCAGCTATGCAGCCCAAAACCCCAAAGCAAGACAAAGATGTTTCTATATTGCTTGTGCTTCCTATGGCTATTTTAGGAATGATTGCATGCATTCAGGTTCCAACAACGAATAATGAGAGACACAGAAAGAGAAGTCATTTTCATGGCACCAGCACTCAGCTAGTGACTGAAACTGAAACACTTCTAATATTCCAGATAATTTTATAGAGCTGAAAAAACCTACTCTGTGTGTAACAGACAGATTGCAAGCATCATCTCAGCAATGAAATAACATCCACCAGCACCAGGATGGGAAGACTTGCTCTGGGGTTCACTGATGAAAGTTTGACTCTAACCAAAATACCAAGGCTTTCTCAGACAAACAAGGACCTGTTCCCAAACCTCGTCCTCCCCCACACCCTGCAACTTCAGCCTGTAATGGTGGGTGACACAGGAAAAGCAATGATTCATTAGCTGACTGCATTTAAATGAATTCAGCAAAACTGCTTCATGAGTAGCAACACACAGTTAAGGGTTTTTAACAAGCCTGCCAGGTGTTTTTTAACCCAAATGAATCCTTCCTAGCTTGCCTGACAGAACTGAAATTCCTGTGCAGGAACAAGGAAGGTGACTGCATAGCTGACAAACTGCTGCTGTTATTTCTTACCACTGCTTATGCGATTTATATCAAATGCTGCAGAGAGAGTTTCCTCTAATTCTAGGTTGGCCTCCAGAATGTGGACATCGAACTGATCAGCTGCCAGGAGCTGATCAACAGCCAAGACCTAAGTTCCTGCCAGCATTTAGAAGGAAATAAATGCACAAAAGACATTAGTCCAGAGAATCAAATTACTTTTCAATGAGACTCAAGGCTGTATGCACGGACCGTGCTGAGCTCACTGGGAAAGACTGAGGAGATCCAGGCAGGCATCAAGGTGTGGTGTTCTCAACTGGACTCCAATCTGGCATCCCCCCCTTGCCCACAAGTATGACCCAAGTCTTACAGGCTGCGCTTGCCTGCACAGTCACAGAGCAGTGACTCTCAAGCTTGCAGCACAGTCACACAGCACTTACAACTAAAGGGCATCGGCTTGTTTTTGTTTATGCCAGTGAAAATGCTGACACTGACATCTGCTAGATTGTGGAGCACTGATTCCCACTGGACTTCAGAAGGACCTGTAGCTGCTTTACAGCTTGTACCACCTGCATCAGCTCATGCATGAGGTTGCTTTACCTATTTATAAGCCTTCCAGTTACAGAGAATTGTATATATATAACACTTTCATCCTCATAAAGTACACATACTCAGATGAAGACTCAGTTAAATTCTGCTAACTTTACATGGGTTTTGGACCAAGTCTCCCATTTAATTTCAGGAAATGGAAATAACCACATCCAAATTCCCTGTGAAATTTGAGGTTATACCTAATCTTTTAAAAGAAGAAATTATTATTTTGCTTTGCATTCTTACTCTCTTAAAGAAAGTAAATCAGATGGTCTTGACCATGTTCCACCGTATTACTTTTTGTTAAAATTTTCTGTAAGCAATCCAAAACAGAATTATTCTTGTGGTAAACATCACTACACCAGCTTGAAGCAAAAGAGATTCTTTGCACATGAGTGCCCCTACATTCAACATACACTTGTGAAGAAGTCAATTTTGCAGTGTCTATGACCATATATATTCATAACTTCTGGTACCCTGAACAACACGAATAATGCCAAAAAAGTGTACTCTGATGGCTCAATAGCAATAGATTTTTTGGAAGATTTCTCTATTAAATAACTTGCTGCAACAAAGAGATCTGAAGAACACAATTTCAGGCACTTACCCTCTTCTGATTGAAAAATGTGACTTTGAAAGAAAACACTTAACCAACAAAATCTTTTCTGGAAGCTCTGAAGGACCCTGTCACCTGACACCTCAGGATGGTTAGCACCAGCTTTTTCTAGACACCAGCAACAGAGGTACCTTGATGAGACAGACCAAAGCTTCCAAATGCTCTCACAAAGCTTTCAGAAAGGAGAAAGACTTTTACTTAGTTCACTTACCAGCAAGCTATACCTACTGCATGTGAAGTCAGAAAAATGTCCAGCCACTGAACAAACAGCACTCTGAGAACATGCCAAAGAAAATTTTATTTAAAAAAACCCCAACATATGAATATTGAATGTGTTCTCACATGTTTAAAGCACAGAGGAAAAAAGGTGGGAATTTATTGATAATTTACCTCATTGAATACCAATGCCTACCATAACATCACTCCCCCATGCAGAGCTAGAAAGCAATTTTTTCTGCCAGAAAAGTACCATGCCTTTTTTCCTCTGGGATCCTAAAAGTATTACTTGCTGTCCCAGGCAGGAAGAAACAACCTGCACAGTTGTGCATGGAGGGGCATCTGCACAGGAGGGGCAACACAAACCTATGACTAGCAAGACGAAGTTGTGAACTGGCAATGCTCCACAGTAAACTGCTTCTATAAAGAATGCGACTAATTTGTGAGGCTGAAAACTCTGATGCCTCCATGATAAAGGCTGTGAAGAATGCTTGTATGTTTCCTTTCTGAATCCTAAGGAGCTCCCCACAATCCCTTCCCTTCCCAGCACTGACATGTAGGGTCTCTCTCTCTCGTAAAAGGACTTGGCTTTCCTTACACAAGAACAGATTCGGCTTTCCTAACACTGGAATAGGTTACTCCCCTTCTTCACACACATCCTTACGTTCCCCAAAAGCTGAGAACATTATTTCTGCTGCAGGCTCATGGGGACAGATTGTATCTTCCCTCCTTTTTTGGACAGCTTAAAGAAGATTGCTGGTGCTTCCCATAAATAAAAAGCTAGCACTTGATGTTCAAAGGATGACTAAACTTGGAATATATCTTTTAATGTACATTTTAATAAAGCTGACTCGTGACTCAATTTCTCTTAGCTGAATGTTGGTAAGCTCCAAAGGCAGGTATTAGACAGAAAAAACAAAGAGATGTGGTAGCTTTCTCCACATCTGGTACTGGACAATGAAGAAGATGGAGAGCAAGCTCCTTCTTCCTGGAGTCCGCCAGGCATATTACTTCTTTTTCTGCCATGGAGACAGACCGACTCCCACAATCTCTCTCTGCAC
>NW_008237444.1:281844-317273 GCF_000691975.1 Corvus brachyrhynchos | reverse complement strand
CTGTCAGCAGAGCTAGGCATCCTCCTTTCCCTTGACCTCCCAAAGATAACTGTTTCCCTCAGCCTGGAACAAAGTGAGTTGCCCTGTTGTGTGTTCCCCAGGGGTGGGACACAGTCATCCAGAAGAATTTTGCCTGACTGGAAATGAAAATGAGGACAGAAATCTTTTCACCACAACTTACGCTTCAATCTCTTCTCTTGCTCTGCACGCGCAGAAGTACACAAGGTCAAGCATATTAAGACAAAAATTCTAAGCCATGCATCCCTTGTAAGGTCCTCCTGCCCAGTTCTCAAGTAGGATTAATTGCACTGTGTGAACCAACACACACAAACTGAAAAAAACTGTTGTTTCCAATATGCCGCTTTCAAGGTATTTATAATGCAAACATAGACAAAAGGTATGCTCTCTTTTATGACAAGCCTGAAATAAAGCAGCTCTAATTAGCAAAACCAGATATGGCGTCTGAGGTAGCACAGTTTGCAGAGCAAGGATAAGAAACCTCTCCTTTGGTCTTATTCAGCAGCAAGCAGACTTATGCCCTTCCTTCTTACAACTTTTTCTCTTTGACTCTGCGAATAGATCTATCTGTACAATAGATGGATGAATTGATGATTTCCCACAATAGCAATTTGATTACTGATTGCTACTTTGTCACAAACCAACCACACATCATCTACAGTCAAGCAATGTCCTGCATCATCCGAACAAAACTGTGCACTACACAGCCCTTCAGTGCTATCATTTCTATTGCCGGCTGGACCTTCCTATAAACTAGTGGACTGTAAATTACTTTTTGTCTGCCTTTGCTGAAAAAATAAAGTTTTGGCTACAACCCATACGGCAAAATACTGCTTGAGATTAAAACAGTGCTACCAATAGAAAGAAAAAAGGAATACCTCCACCAGCAGATATTATTGTACTGGAGTTCCTTTTGGTTACTCTTTCCTCAACCTGTGTTTTATTTCAAGAATGCTATGTGCTGTGCAATTTTTATTAAAAAGGCATTGTCTTGAAAAGTTGTCCACATACACAACACACACATGCGTGGGTGAAGGAGATTTTTAAAAATTTTTACAGGTACCAGAGAAGCTGTTCCCAACTGCAATTCTTCTGATTCAAATACATAAGTCTTCTTTGGCCCCATTTTTAATCTAAGCAAACATTTTAGTTACTAAACTGCAAAAATACTGACAGCATTCCTACAGCATAACAGCATCCATAACTGATTTCCAACACCCCAAACTTCTCACATCAACATTTTGGGATCAAATGAATACATTCAACTGTTGACCTCCAGCCCAGTACCAAGTCCTTAAAAACTGAATCATGCACACATGCACACAGATGGGATGCATTCCCTAAGATAGAGGAGCTATTGCTCGCAGTTTCAGTGGGGACACGGCTTTGGAGCACAGTTTTGCACTTCAAGGAGCACAAACATGATGATTCATCTCACTGAGAAAATACTAAACTCAAAATCATGCATTTTTTTCGTTTTTCCATCGTTACCAACTGGTCTGTCAGAGCGACATTTTTTCTAGTTATACGTACAAAAGTCACACAAATAACAGAAGAGTTGTTACTGAATCTTTTCCTAGTCAGATTTTAGAAAAACACTAATGTTTGAGAAATCCTGCTCAGGATCTGGGAACAGACTACAGAATTAACCACTCAGTCTTGCTTCAGTACCAAGAAGAATGATGCCCCACATATTTCAGTTGTCTTATGAAAGATTTCCATCATTCTGTCCAATCAATCACGTTAAGTTATATTTAATGTCTAGATTCAAACATCTTGGCTTAACCAGAATAATCTAATCATCACAACAAATTCACATTTAAAAGCAAACCTCAGTCACAATCTCTTGGACAAACTGAAGGTTTAATGTGCAAACAATTATCAGATTATACAACTAAAAGAATACGTTTCACTAGCAAGTAATTAAGTTTAAATTCCAGTGTAATGAGAAGGAAGATAGCGAACATTACTGCTCAGAAAGAGAGAAAACAAGAAAGAAGGAGAGAAAGAGAGAAAGAAAGAGAGAAAGCAAGAAAGAAAGAAAAGAAGAAAGAAAGACAAAAAATCAGTATTGAACGACGAGAGTGTCATGAGCACCAGGGACAAAACAGAAGAACAAGAACAGCCATCTCAGCACATTACAGCTTTCTGCTAAAGCCACAGCCAGATCTGGTACAATATAAATGGCAGCAGCACTTCCCTTGGGACTGCAATGTTGTGTGAAGCTTCACGCAAAACACTTCACTGATGTCTCTTTGGGACCAGAGGAGGCTAAAGGTCTTTTTTAGCTAACTGCTCTAATCCTCCCATCACCTCCTCCCAAACCAACACTTACCGTCTTCTTCAAAAACAGCAGTAGTTAAAAGCCTAACTATGCACTGCTTCAAGGATCTCACACTTGGTAAAGCTCTGGAAGTTTCATTTCTACTAAAAATAAACTTCATAAAGCTTACTAGTCTGTATTTTTGGTATCCAAAAGCAATGAAGGCTCCTGAGAGACTAGCAGGTATCCCTGAAAAAAGGAATAAACACCACCACACCTCAGTCTTGCATTGCTTACCACTTACTCCTCCCCTCCCCCTTATTTTGCTGACAGCAAGATGGACAATACATGAAAATTTGATTCTCGGTAAGCTGAGTAATGCAAATTAGCTTAATGAAATAGATGACTTTGTGTATGTCCCTTTGATACTGATTAAGCTCAAGTATCCACTCAGCTAATGACTAAAGCAATACCATGAGAGCTCTTGTGGAGGTGTCATAGCTATACTTTTTTTTTCAGTAGCTCTTTGCTCAGCATTTATTTCTATCTCAATCCCCCTGTCCAGGCCAGCCTCCAAAGAGCAGGCAGGAGCAGTCAACAGCTTAAGACATGAGTGACGTAACATAAAAATCTGCAGTTACTTTACACAGCTTGGGCCTCAACATAAAAAGGAGATATGCCTTTGTGCCTCCAGTTTTCAAAGCAGATTACCAGTGTGCTGCAAGGGGCTGCTTTGACTCTGTAATTATAGCCATCTTAATAATGATCTGCTCCATGGCTGCCTACTGCTGGTGCCCAGACAGTTTAATCACTATGCATTCAGCTGTAGAGAACTAGCTATCCTTCCTGTCATTTGAAACATGGGACATGTTGTGTGAAGGCGGTGTAAACGAGCTTCCCCTGAACTAGCTGGCAAATACACTTTCACCATTTAAAGCCCAAATTATAAAATAGACCAGTAAAAGGGATAATGCATTGCCTCTTGCTACAAAAAATGCTTCACCTCTGCTGCACTAGATGAACAGTCACTCCTACCAAGCCCATACATATATTATTCATTGAGCACCAGCTGTGTGCTTGGCACTGTACAGACACAGAGAGATGTGCTCCTCACTCCTGGGAAGCTTTTACAGTCTAAAGTACTGGAGTTTGGCATTCATTCTGCCTGTAGAAATCCCATTGACTTCACTATGGGGAGCAGTTGCAGAAGCAGGTATTATGGCATTTGTAGAGCCAGTGTAGTATCAACTGAGAGGTACAGTGAGAGGTAACATTCAAGCTGTGTTCCTACAGGAGCTGTGTTTTAGGCCCTGAGGAAACTACTGTGAAGACTGACACTGAGGGGTTGGAATGTACTAGAACATATCATGCAAAAGCAAAAAGATGATGCAGTGTCCCAAATCCCCTTTGTGCTGATGCTGGCTGCATCTGCCCACACCCCACTGCTGTGTGGTTGCTGTCTTAGTATTTTCTCATACTATAATGCTTTCAAGGCAATCCTGATCCAGTAACATCCAGTGATGGACGAAACAATACCCTATATCCTCCAGTGCTGGGGATTTGCAAGCACTCGTAGCCAAACACTACATGCAGGCCCAGCATGAGTGAGAATGAGGCATGAATCACCACCACAACATCCAAAACATATTTTAGACTTGAAATGAAATCCTACTCTCAGACTTGTACAAAGATTTCCACAATGAAGAATATAAGTGGCTGAAAGTACAGTTCTATTTACATGTGGTGGATGGAAGAACCTGGAAAAGAAATGGGGAAGAGCAAGAGCAAAGAGGGGAAAAAAGGAAGCAGACCTGAGTGCAGGCACTGGGAAGAAGAGAACAAATACTGTGAAAACTGGGAGCTGGAAGTTCAGGCAGGTGAAACAGGCTAAGAAGGGAGAGCTGTTATGGCACCTGGACATGTAGGGAGATAAAAGATTGGCAAGTGGGAGAAAGCAAAAAATAAAAAGGTGAGAAGGGTCTTTCAAAATTAAATAGCTGTAAAAAGGCTGTGAGGCAAAAGGACAGATGCAGGTGTATGTAATAGGATCTCTAGAAATAAAGGAATGCAACTATTAGCAAAGGGAGAAGAAAGAGAAAAGATTCAGAGGATTCCTAAGAAAATGGAAATGAGAAAAGGACATCAGCTGGATGGAAGGAATCAAAGAAATAAGAAAGCACATTGTTTAAGGCTGTTGTCGTGTATCACACTCCTTTTCATTTGGAGTGTGTGCTTGGAAATTTGGTCTCTCGGGTCTGTGATATTTTTGTTTCTTTACTAACACATCAACTTTTTAAACTCACAGAAGTGTTCAGAGAGAGAAAAGGACAGAAGGAAGTCTTCTGTGTATTGACTGATGCCACGTAGCACAGGAGGCAATGATGTTGTCTTCCCAGCAGCTGGCTCCCAGGAAAGCTGTGGGTATGAATATGATGGCTATGTCAAAACACAGTTCATGGTTTGTGTCTTGTGCCTCACTACAAGATAAAAGACAACTCCCCAACACTTCTGTCAGCATCTTGCTGATCACAAGCCATCTAAATACATTAAAATACATTAAAAACCTTCCTAAATGCACTCTTGAGTCCAGTGTATCTGACATTCAGAATCAGCAATCACTGCATTTGTCTCAGAGATGAAATTTAATTACAAAGGAAGGGGAAAGTAGTATTTAGATCATGGGTGAGAAGACATGTAGTCCACCAAACAGCATTCTTATATCTACACTGAAAAACCTGGAGACTTACTGAGCCAAGGGAACTTTGCCTATGCAAACTGTCCTTATGCTTCAGAGATGAAGGATTTGGTGACTGGGCCCAGCCCCCTGTGTGTATCCATGCGTGCGTTGATTTATATAGTAATCGTGTCTGTCGCCTGTAGCACTGGGACTTGTTATAAAAACACAGGAAAACATCCTCCTGCCCAGCACTACCATAAACCTCAGTCAGCAGCTTCCTTGGACTGGACTGACAAATGGCCCACAAGGAGGAAGAAAAGAATTCTAATCCTCAAGGTACAAGAGAGAAGAGCAAGACGAGAGGGACAGAAGTGGGGGAGAAGGAGAGGCAGAGTGAAGGGAACCTTCATGAAATAAGAGAGACTGGATATATACAGTAAGCCCAACACAATATGTACCTAACCTGCCTCATGAGAGTTGAGTGGGTGAATCTAACTGGAATAGACCTCTATTTTCATACAGCTGCAAAGAAGCATGCTTCCCATGAAACCGTCATAAAACCCTCATCTTCAGGGTTGATTTAAAAATTGTAACTCAGCTGTTGCAATTTGTATCGGACTTGAATTTGGCAACCCCAGACATCAAGTCAATTCAAACTGAGAAGGGGACATACAATGCTCCGTTTTACAGCCTGAAATCGTACTTTCAAGGGTTTAAAATGTTTTCTACACCACTACAAAGTGAATACAAAGTATTAGGTTAGTTTTTAAAATGCAAGTTTAGTTTAGTTCTCAATAGTCTGTAGAAAGATTGAAAAGATCCACTTGGAAATACAGAAAATTCAGAATTTTTATTCTCAAAAAAACCCAGCCCCCTGACCCCCCAAAAAACCCAAACCAACAAACAAAGCACAGATATTTAAGACAAGAACATGTAAGTCCTTTGATAGTGGTATGTCACTTAACAGCCAGCCATGCTGTTATCAAACTCATTGCTTGTTTGCATACAGTCATTCATTAATTTCCATGCTTTTAAAAAAAATTGTGTCATATTCTAATGGGGTTGTATCTCCAACACAAGGCACAAAAGTTAGTATCCCACATGGCAAAGATCAGGAGCTGTGCACTCTTACACTTTCAAACTGTTAAAAATATGCAAACTGTGTGTCTGGATCCTGAAAAACATAGGCAGATGAAGCTGCCATTGTATTTAATAGAGTCAGTGGGAGCGTAGCCAGCAAGTCAGACCTTATGAAATTAATATTCTGCACTAGCTAGGCTGTGAGTTTATGTTATAGGATGTGTTGGGCAGCGTGAAACACAACATACCAAATTCAGCCTCACACAACCTTACAGCAGGAACGTTCTGTTTGTTTATATGGAAACGTTACTACTAAACAAGCACTGGAACCACTGAAGTCTGGCTGTTAGGAATTTGTGTCCTGATGCTGATGTCTTTAAAAGGCTAGTTAGCCACACACACACTTTCCCTCTCTGAAGCCACTCTTTCACCTTCTTGCCTGATTCTGAGAGAAGCCTTGGAAAATAACTATCTTGCAGGCTGAGCTAAGTAAACCCGAAAATTCACAAGTTACTGGGAGCTGACAACCACCTATACACAGACAATGTGATCACACATGCCTTGTTCCTTTAGGATGTCAGGCTAAAAATACAGCCATTTGCATTAATTACTAAGAAGAATTTTAGCTCTGAACTACAGTGGGAATTGTACCCTTAGTTGCACAGAGACAAATTTAGGGATGGAGGATGAATGAGGCTGAGCTATCTCTGATCCCCCTCTCTTGCAGATTTCAGACACTTCCTTCACCCTGTCCTGACACAGTTGTTTGTGCTTAATTTTAATTTCCTGTTAACTCATAAGCAAACAAAGCACCCTCTCCACTAGCTCTGCAATCCCGGCTTGGCTGACTTTAAATAGATGAAGCTGACCAGATACTGGCCATCAGCTCAGCAAAGAAAGAGCCATTGTGTGAGAGACCCGCAGTCGCCGCCAGGGACCCAGACAGCACACTGCCCATCACAGCCTCACTGCCAGCGTTGAAGAGGTGGTTTTGGAAGACAAGAAACATGGACCTTTATCACATCGGGAAAAGGGTCATGATGCAAAAATCGCAGAACAGATGCTGGCAAGTAGACAAAAATTTGTTATGTATTTACAAGGATTGTAATGGGAAAGGTACAGGCAGAGTAAATACCTCAGTCCTCCACACAGAGATGTGGCAGATCTCCAAGCCCAGCTTCTCCCGAAAAACTCAATGTGTCAGTGTTACCTGCAGGTACTACTTCAGTGTCAACAGCAAGATGTTCTCAGCAGCAGAATAACAGCTGCACAATAGGAGCAGCAACTGAATGGTTGAACAGCTCTTTTTACAGGCATGGTGTGACAAAAACCTGGTGTTCTTTTGTGCTTCACAAAGCCCCTACTTTGCTGACTCCAAGTTCAAATCTCACGGGCTATTAGGAAAAGGAAGAAGGACAATGCATTAACATGCATGGTAGAAAAGAATGTGCTCTATTCTGGAAACCAAGCCTGCACTAGAAGCTGTGTTATGTCCTAAATACCAAGGCAGAAGCTGCTTTCATGTCAATAAAAAGGTATGTATTTTGGCATGCAAGGATCGTACATTTTGTCAAGTGTAACTCAAGCTTGATTTTCATGATGAGGTGCTAAACTGAGGGTTTTCCCCTCACTAGTGCTCCCCAACAGGGACAAACACAGGAGATACAAAGCTATCACCAATTGGTGGTCTTAGAATTTATTTTTTAAAGGTTGGGAAATGTGTGATTTTTAACAGTTCCCAATTTTTTCTCCCCAAAGAATAAATCAGCCAAATAACTGATACGTGAAACTCCCTTAAGATTGCTTAGTCGAACCCTGTTAGCAGACAGCTAAGCCACTGCTGACTAATTTGAATTGCCCTTGAGGAACAAGGAGCAAAACAAAATAAAGCATCAGAAAATAAAAGCAGAGCAGGACAGGAGTGGCTCTTCAAAGTGGAAAGTGAGTAGCAAAAAGAAGTATCAGGTCTCAAAAGTTCCAAAAGTTTTTGTTTGTGGATGTTATTTTTGTTTGTTTGGTTTTTTTTTTTTTTTGTAGGATTTTGTTTTTGTGTGGGTGGGTTTTTTTTTTTTTAATTTTTTTTTTTTTTTTTTTTTTTTTTTTTTGAGTGGTGGGGGGGCAGCTCTTTAATATTCTCCTCTTAACATTCAAAGCCAACTTCTACCCAGGAGTGGGATGCCAGGTAGATGTGCTGAGCAATATATGGGAGATTCACCTGCAGCCACCTGTCCACCAGCACATTATCTCATCTTTGGGTCCCCCTGTCCCAGTCTCACTTATGACTTTGCTGAGAATTCCAGGATTGCCCAAGACCTATGTTTACATATTTGCAAATCAGTGTTGCAATGTAGTACCTGCTTCACAAGGAAGTTACAAGCTTCCATTAATTCCTATAATGTACTTCAAGACAGTCAAATAAAGGATGCCAGGCAAGAGTATGATAATGTTATTGTGCCTTGGGAATCCTTCCCTTTCCTAGATGGCACAATTCTACATTTTACCCGGTTAATTTTAATCTCTCTTAGCCCTTGGGCTACAGTTTATTGCTCTGTCTCTAAACTGAGGCAAAAAACCTCTTTGCAAATATATTTCTACGAGCAAAGCTGAGTCAGTGTCAAAGTTTTGAGTGTAAACTACAGGAATTCAAACATGCCAAACTGACAGTAACACGAAAACTCAGTTGCCTCAACTCTGCTGCAAAAACTCTTTACGGAGCTCACTAAAAGATGACAAAGTGCTTGAAGGTCAACAATTGCTTTTGTGCCATATGGGCTGAAGGCTGAGCATCCCTGTGAACACTTGCAGAGATTTGGGGGTGGGGACAGGTGCAGGTGCAGGCTGTAGTGAGAAAAAACCCAGCAGTAAAGGAAAGCTTGAATTACATGCTGGCCTTGGTGAAGCAAACTACTAATTAACTGAAATTAGCTGAGTTTAAAAATCATGAACTTGTTGGAAGTGAAACCAGATAATGCAGTCCTTCTGTCTATCAGTCATACAAAAACAAGGTGTTCATTTTGAGAAGAAAAAGAACAACTGCAAAGAGATTTCACTTGAAAGCCACGATATTCTGAATAAATAATTTGTATGACCATACATAGAAGGATGACACAAATCATGCAACACATACATTATACAACTATATATACTAAAAATATAGTTGAAGTAACTGCTAGAAAGATTGCCATGGACATAGGAAAGGGTTAATTATTATGTACTGAAGATGATAATCCAGCCACATAACTTTTGTCTTCCAGCACTTAACAAATTATTGTCATTACAAGTTCAAACACTGTAGTAGTTCTAGCACACTTGCTGCTGTCTTACATGTGGATGGATATCTAGGACAGGAAAAGCTCTAAATTCTGCTAGCTGCAAAGAAGATTGAATTATCCACACGGGAATTCTCCTGTGTAGCTGTATCACACCCTTGTTCCCATGTTTTTTTTGCTTTCTGCAACCCCCATTAGAAAATTAGTGCTCTCTTATTTCAGTGAGTTATTTCACTTTCCAGGTTTCATAAAATCCCTCCAGTCTCAAGGAGAGCATTTAAAAATGTGCAACAAACCCTACTGTGGTGGAACGCAGAAAGTGCTTTTGATGGTCCAGAGACTCTGAGGACAATCTCAGCCCTCACTGATGTTTATTCACTGACATGGTGCTCCTTTCAGCAGACCAAAACAAAGGACTTCAAGCTTCAGTTTACCAGAAGATATGCAGTCTGCTAGTCCCAGCAAAGGATACCATGCTAGCAGTAGTGAAACCTATGTAGGAACTCTCCCTGTTTAAATTCTCCTCTGCAGCAAAATTCCACATTAGGGTCATCCCACTAAAGTAAAAGATTCTTTCCTAACTGCCACCAGGTTGACTCATACTAAATAATGGTATTGGATTCAGTGGTATAATTCCTGACTTCCTCTGCTGTGAGAATGAAATAAGTTACAACATGCTTTTTACCAGAATTCAATGGACAGCTAAACACCATGGTTGCCATCAGAACCCATACGTTTTTAGCCTTTGCAGTGCTTAATAACATGGTTTTTACTAAGCAAGCTGTGGTCTTTCCTCCTGAAATAATAAATAATATATTTAATGCATATTGTCTACTGCCCTCACACTTCAATTTTTTTGCTGTTTTTCTCTTTGCCTAATGAATTGAAAAGCCTGATTTAAAAATGGCTAAGGAGAACAGGTAAGTTCAAGTTTGAAGAATTCTTGTTTTCAAAAGTCGCACTCATGAAGGTCATGGCATTTCCCACATCAAAGAACTTTCAGAATACCTTAATTTCACCTTTTTTTTTTTTTTTTCTGACAGGATTTTTATTTCATTCTTTGCTCCTTAAAAAGCTCAGTTGTCCAGTTACAAGGCTCCTTTCCCTTTTTGCACTCACATTTGTTGACTCAACTTGTGATGAATAATCAACACGTTAAAACAAGCTGATAAATTTGAGTTTCCATAGATCCCAGCACTGTGACTAGAGACCTGTTTGAGCCTATGTGGTACTTTTGTTTATTTGAAGATTATAATAAGTTGTGCAGATGAAATAAGGGGAAAAGCATATGCCTTCACCTTCTAGCAAGAAGTTCATTTGAAGGCAATTAAGGTGACGACAGGTTTGAAAGAGCGCCAGCTGCAACTGGCGCAACTTTAGAATATGAGAAGGTGTGCTTCTTATTTTTTTCTGGCCAGACCTGAGCAACTGTATCCTGGATACACTCCTTGTTAATGTACTGAAACAACCCTTGTCACTAGGGATTCCAGCTGGACTGTTCTGGGATTCACTTGCAAGCTGAACTTGGGACATCAAAGGTGATTGGACTCTTCCAGATTTTCTCATCCTCCATTTCCCTTTCCATTTTGAGAATTTGTTTTCAGTTGAAGGATTACCTCCATCTCTGCTTTCACCTTTGTTCGTCATTAAAATGAACAGAAGAAACTGCAAGCTATGTACATACCAGAGTTAGTATAAAAACGTTTAAACTACTACAGGCTTTCCAAACCAGGAAGTAGCATATACTGCTCTTAGATACACACAACTGATGTGTGCACTGGTACTTCTTCTGAATTCCAGCTTTCAGAGCAGCAGAGAAGGCAGCCTTGATCCACATGTGAGAAGAGATGGATCTGCATCAGAGGCAGTTCTGTCTGCTGCCAGTTCAGAGGTCTGAGAGCACAGACAGGGAGTAATGAAGGGCACCCCTGCTGTTTCATCCCCAGATAAATCTACACGTTCAGAACAGTCTGCCAAGAACCTGGAACAAAATCACAGTTAGTGAGAGTTTTTCCACTGACCTCACAAGAACAAGTATTGGTGTCTTGCTGTGAGGCTCACACTCATACTGACGCGACCAGGAAAGCACCCATTTTTCCTTAAGATGAAGAACAGCAAAGCACCCATTCTTTTAAGATGAGGATATGATGATGGATATTTCTGCCTATTTTGTACATAAATCCATAACAAAAGCTGAAAAAGATGCAAGTTTAGCAGCTAATCATGTAGTTAGATCTACAGATGATTGGTTCCACTGACACTCATTCCCAAGCACACACCATAGCTAACATTTTCTGTTGCTGCAAGAATAGGCATCATTAAAAACCATTTAACTATCAAAACAGCTCTGCTAGTGATGATTATTTTTGTATTAGCAGGTTAATTATCAAATTATTTTCAATGATACAGAAAAATGAACACAAGTCTTTTCCTTCAACGTAAGAGTAAATTTTTGGTTTAGTGGTAGTTGCTGGTGTTGGGAAAAATTAAGAACAAGCTGCAACTGGAACTCCAGCTGAAATCCTGAACCCCATCCACATTGTGTTCACATTTGCATAAATAATGCTTCATTTCTATGCTGGGCTTATTATTTTCAAAGTAAGTGTGTTTATTAATACGATGTAGGGATCAATCAGCAAATAAATTATCTTCTTCTCAGGGATCTCCTAAACTCAGAGGATTCAGGTTTTCCTCAAAGACTGATTCTACAATGGCTCAAAGAGCCTGAAGATCAGACCTCTTAAGATGTTATCACATACTAGAAGACAAGGGCAAATAATCAAGAGGTAAAGAGTCAAAATTTAAGCAAAAAATAGAAGAAGGAGAAGGCATCACTGCAATCAAGATGTAGAGAGAAACGCAGTTGAAGTTACAGAGGGAAAAGGAGCAGGCTTGAAATATGAAACCTTCAGAGGAAGAAATGATTTGGTTGAACTGCAGTAAATATTAGAAGCTTATACTGAGATACTGAGAAAAGTCAAGACAATTGAAGAAAGATGTAAATTCAAAGGTAATTCTTAAAACATACTAATCTTCCAAAGCATGCAGAGTTAAGACTCCTTCAGAATAAGATCATTCATGCAGGGGTCAAGGCAGTTTAATTAAAACCTAGTTGTACATAAAGAGTCTTACCTATCTGTGTCCTGGAGAATAAGCACATGGTGACATACAGAAATGGAGATATAAGAAAATAAGACACAGAGGAAATAAGAGACCTGAAAATATAAGAGACCTGAAAAGTCTGTTTGGCAAAATAATGGTGAGACTCCATCCTAGCCAATGAGATCCTCATCTTCTGACAACCTGTACCCAGTTTCTCCAAAACCTGCATATGCATTGCTGGTAAATTGTAAAGGTTTGTTCTGCAGGTTCAGGAAGAGATTACATCCTAGAAGGTTCCTGTGGATGTGAAGATCACATAGCCTGCTGTGACTAATCAGCTGGATATCCTGTGCATTACTACAGGAAATAATGAAAAGCAGCAGAGGCATTTCAAGTAAGAGCACAGGATATTTCACCTCCCCTGTTCCTGTTATTTTAAAATTTAGCTTAGAAGGTAAGAGCACAGAACTTTGACACAAAATGAACTGTTCCTTCACACACAAACCTGCTTCCCATCTCAATCCTGCCAGCAGAAATTTGCAAGTACCACAAATTCCTTTCCAGCCACCCATGTGACACCTGGACACACAAGTTGTTTCTCTTGCTCCTTTCAGACAAAATTTTTGTGATTTTTTTTTGTACTGTAAACTACAAGACCTCACTGAACAAATAAAACAAAAGTTCCTTCTCTCAAGCAACTTGTGGAATTCTCCGATAAGGATATGGCCAGTACAAACAACTGCCTGATGTGGGGTAACTCTTTCCACCATTTCCAGCCAGTCATGTCTGGAGTCTCTATTTACCCTGATAGAAGACGGCTCCAGACCTATCAGCAGAGAATTCAGTCCTGTGGAGTGCAGGTGTTGTACTCCACAAGGCATGCAAGAATGCTGAAGTCTACTGTAATTAGTTTCCAAATTCAGTCTGGCAGTTTAGTATGACTTATGTGCAATAAGTAACGAAAACAAAAAAATGTGTCCTAAAATTAAAGAGAGTTGAAAATGAAAACAAAGCTAAGAAATATTTCCTTATCCCTTCTTGTTTCACAATGAAGAACTATTTCTGCTTTTGAACTACAAATCATCAACAGCACTTTTTTGTCCAGCTCATAGAGGTTTTTTGGTTCAGCCCCTTTCAGCATTGTCATCTGGGCTCTGAGGGTAAACTGGACACAGATCTCTGCAGCTGAGCTGCAACGAGATTATTTTCAGAAAGAGAACTGTCTGATGTTGGCACAGAGCTGCCAGGTTGTGTCCTTAACGATTGCTTCCCAAAACACCACAATACGGGAAATAAAGCAGGGAGAGAGGCTGTGAACAATGCCTCTTTGTGTCCTACCGATTTCCAGGAATAGTATGGCCGGCCCCAGGCTGTGACACTGTTTTCACACACCTCTCCCCAGCACATCCCTGAGCCAGGCTTTCATAACCAAGGGCTGCTCTAAGGGGCCGTCACTCCACGTGCCAGGTTCCTGCGGGCTTCTGCCACTCTCGGGAATCTTACAGGCTATTATGAGCAATGGGAACTTTCTTCTAGAGAGTCTGGAGTCAAGGTCTATAGCTTCCCCTGCTCCTTTCAAATCTTTAAAATTACAGTATTGTTACTTCTCTAAGGAAGGAGTTTCAGAGCACTGAAAATTAGCTTTGTGAGGCTGGGTTGAATAATACCTTCTAACCACTGTGAATTCCAGCAGGAAATTAATTCCCACTAACTGACTTTATTTCGTAAGTGTTCATACACTACAATGGTTGGCTGCAAAAATGGTTTCTACAGGAACTGAAGAGGTAAGTTTTTTTCAATGACAATTATCAAATATTTGGTTTTCTTGTAATGAACAGAAATACCATTTAGCATCATATTAATGTATCTACTTTATCTGGGGACTATATCTTGTATGTTGAAAAAGTGCAAAATCTTAATATCCCTAACATCCATAAATCTATCTGATTAATTTCTGAACATTATCAGGAAATACCTATGTTTATGGTTTTTATAGTCCTTTTCAACTTCTCTACAGAAATACTCTGGTCAATGAGTTAATTTCCTGAAATATTCCATAGGACCAACAAGCACAGCTTTGTGTGAGCTTCATATATAATGTAAAACAACAGTGAGCCTACATCAAACAAGGGAGTGAGTGTATTAGAAGACTCTGAAAAGCAATTTTTAGACTCTGGCAGAGCCTTGTGCTGACAGAGCCACAAAGGTTCTGCACAAAATCCCCAAGTGACTACTGGTAAAGCTCTGCACACTGAGCTGTGATGATGCTCCTCCTATTCCTGCACTCTAATGCCTACATGCAGTGGGGTAAAAATACTTTTCCTTGTCAGCTTGCACTACAGGAGCACCTTGCTGCTGTGGGCACGGGGCTGCTGCAAGTTCATTCACCAGACAAATTTACTACACTAATTCCCAGCTCTTCAGCAGTTTGTTTTAGTGGTGTCATTGCTAGATTGCTATTTTTTTTTTTTTAAGGGTAACCTGCAGATGATACTTCTTTTCCCAGTGATAGGCTGACTACTGATGACAAATTTCTTGTAAAAATGTCAAGAATCTAACTGCAATGTCACCTGTCTCATATTCTAGATGAGCAGTAAAAAACAATTTTGTGAGCGTCATGGTGTTCCCAATTTCCTTCTTGTGCTGTCTGAATTTTTATTGCACTCCTGAATTTTTAAAGTTATTCTAAGAGTTTCTTCTCAGAAGTACAGACTCACAAAAAGACTCCTTGAACTTAAGACGCTTTTTCTTGGTTTATTTTTCCTTTAAATATGCAAAGCAGATGCAGATGTCTGCTTGCATCTTTCAACCATCTGCTTTAATAACTAGCTACAGGACGGACTCTACACTGACCTTGTTTTCCAGTCTCTGAGTATATGGATAAAGCTGTTTAAAACATGATTTAAATCCAACGACTGACTTGCAAAAAGCAGGCCTGGAGTCTGAAGGCACACTATTAGTTTCACACACTGTCTGCTCAAAGGGAATGTCTCCTTTTTTACATACCTGACAATGAGTGAACAGTAACATCAAAGTTTATAAACTCTTTATTTCTTTATTCACCAAGTGATCTTTTGTTTTAAGACGCAGTTGACAAAGACATACACTTTTTTGAAGATAACCCAAGAATCACTAGAAGATTACTTGCCAGCTAATACAATGGATATTTATATCTTTAACGAAAAGTTCTCCTGTGTGCCAGTTTTGCTAACCCGTATAATTTTTTATCACAAGGCTATATAACATTGGGTATTTTCTTTGATGGTCTGGCTTCTGAAATGAAGATATTAAATTAATTTTTCAGGAGTAAGAGAACTCTTTGGTCCCTTGAGACATGTTGCAAGCTTCCCTATTTCATCATTTTGAATATCTGATCAGGAAAGCTTGGTAACACCATGTCTCTTCACATTTCCAGAGACTCCAGAAAAACAACACTCCTATGAATGTTACAAAAGACTTTGTGATGTATTTTATCACCACTCATCAGAGACCCAGGTTAAGGAATTCAAACCACTGATAGAAACGAGCTTTCTGAGTACCACTTCTTGCAGACAGAAGTGAGCTTGTTCTGGCCTGGAGCAGAGTTCAGTGCAACCCAGCAGAGCCCATAGAGGGGTGGAGCGGGTTGGGGTGCCAGCACCAGATGGGCTGATTCCACCTGATGCCAGTGGTTTGTGGGGATTTTGCATCAACAGAAGTTGCAGAATCCATTTAAAGAAAAGACCGTTGGTGCCTATCCTTGTAAGCAAAAAGTACAGGTCTGTGTGGCCTGCCCTGCCCTTCGAAAGCATCCTGCACCTTACAGTGCCATCAGGACTCCTTGAATATTCAGCAGTTCTGAAAGTCATGACACCTTTCTTAAGCCTCCACAAGTGCAAATTAAGCTAAACCATAAGAGCAAACCCCTGGAGAAAATAAACCCCTTTATTCGTAAGAGAGGAAAAATTATCAAACACATCTCCAGTATGACATTCCCTTCAGCATTAACCTTTATTATTGAACAAAATAATAAAATCTACAGCTCCCTAGTATTTCCATTAAGAATGCAGTGCAAACAATTAATAGTGAACCTCTCCACATCCCTATATAGAAAAGAATATTTTTCTCTGTTTTGAAATAACTGGACAATATTTTTAGTGGTCAGCACCAAGCCATGATCACTGAAGAGATCAGAATCAAAATAACTGCAGGCACAGTGCCTTCCCTGCCAGTCCAGTTTTCCCATGTACAGGTAGAAAATACATCTCAGATAACTAACACACATTCCTCTTCTGCATAGTTGCACAAAGAAAAATTATTTAGCCATAGTTCCATTTTACTTTACAAAGCCTAGATCAGTCCTCATACACACTGAATATTAATGAACTACCAAGAAATAGAAAGCTCATCCTATAGAGCATACACATACCCTTCAACACCTTTCACAGATTTTAATGTCTTCAGATTTTCATAATCTCAATGCAATTTATTCCTAATGCCAATTTCTGAATTTGCAACTTCCTCACAGGGAAGACACAAAGGTAAGTACCACTTGTTTCCATCTAATCTCTGCAAATGCACCATCGAGCCTGATGGTTGCCACAAACTCAGCAACACTTGTGAGGATTGGCAAAAGGTTAAAAATGGATCTACTCCCTCAGGTATTACTGGATACTGCTAGACCTGCAGCCATTTAATCCTTAGTCTTGAAATTAGCATGATGAGGTTAACTGTGGGAAGTCAGTCATTACTAATGCTATAGGGAATGTCCATGGAAATTACTGTGTTACCAAGGTGGCTGATGGGTACTTCAAATTTCCCTTTATTATTTGTTGCCTGTTTCCAGCAAAGAGCTAGAGTAGTAACACTGTATTTTTTTCATTCCGTCTGCATACAGAACTCCACCAGTAAATCTTTAGCTGAACAGCAGACAAAGGCACATGTCCAAATTTCTATATACCATCAGAACACTGGAATGGAGATACTGGCCATTATGACCAGAAGTTCACGTACCTTGCTATCCCATCTTCAGCAACAATCATGAACAAGCCTCCAGAAAAGAGCCAAGAACAGAAGCATTACTGAATGCTTGTAGCACTTCACAAATTTAAACTGTCTTATGGCTTTGTGCCATTTTCTACATATTTTTGTGAATATACAAATTTAGTGCTTTAGCTACCTCACGTCTGTCTACAGAGGTGGATAAAGAAAGGAAGAAAGGAAAAATCTGTAACTAATTAAAAATTCTAAACCTCAAAATGACCCAGTCTGAGGGGTTTTTTAATGCACATTAATGCTATACTTCTGGTACCTATGTAAGTCACATGGCTAGGAGTCATGTTTCTCCTAGGAGGTACGGAAATCTCTGTCTCTGCATACTGCAGAGCACTGATGCTTGATAGGGAGCAGTGAGTGAGCAGATACAAATCACCTGGGGGTCCAGCCATCTGCCTCTCACCCTACCAGATCAGAGGATCTCAGCTTCAAACCTATTTCCTGCCTCAGCAAAAAAATGTGCTTTACCCTTGGCAAATGTACATCCAGGTGGGACACTCTTAATTTGCTGGGTAAAAAGTCAACCTTCCTATCCCAGACTGGGTTGGTTGTTTGTTTGTTTGGGGGTTTTCTCCTGTAAGAAAATGCCATCCGCCCAAACTATTCAAAAAGGCTGAAATTGCCAAAAGTAATCTTGGAGAAGAATTAGGAAGTAGATGTAAGGTGGTAATAAACGTTATTTAACTTCTGACTGTCATTCATCATAGATGTCACTGAGCACATGTGGCATACAAAACAAACATTAAAAAAGGCCCTTCCCACGCGGCTTTTTTTTTTTTTTTCTTTTTCTGAATTGTAAGTTTGGTCTGGGTTACGTTTTACTTTTTTCTTTTTTTCCCCCTTTTTAATTTTTTTTAAATTATATTGCATTATCTGGCTTAGAAGGAACAAAACAGTATTTTACAAACTTTATTTCAATGTTGATAAAACATAATACAAACTCAGCAATTGCTTACCATATCTCTTCCCTCAAGACCACCCTGAAATCCTAAACAAGTCAAAAGGGCCATACTGAGAATAAATATCAAAGACATTGCCAAATATGCCTTTCTATTTAATTAGCAGCCAAGCTCATTAGCAGAAGAGCTGTATAGGAGAGTTTGCCTGCAGCCCTTGCTGACATCAAGGACTGCAGAGAAGTAGGTTGCAGTCACAGATGCAGAAAGCCAGCCAGTGCTGGCAGCAACAGCAGTAGATGGCAGAGCTGGGGACAGGGATGTCTGTCCTCTGATGCAGGTGTAACTCTGCAGCACACTCTGACGAGAAGTGAGATTTGGCATCTTTGGGGGGCACCCAAGCAATGGATTCACCAGCATAGAGCTCAAGTGGCAGAGCACACCCCTGTTCCCCAGGTGGGAACATTTTCTGCATGCGGGAGGAATGGGTGGGAAAGACAGCCCTTGTCTACAGCATGCGGATGCTTGTCTTGTCCCACAGAGCACCACACGGTGAATAAACCAACACAGTCACGAGTGGTAAACAAACACTACCATCAGAAAACATATGCAATATCTGTGTGTGCGGGAGGGGATGACTGTCTGCACCTAGTCTGCACGGTGAAAGGGAATAGCTCACAATGCAGCCTCGGCAGCCTGCTTCTGGGTCAAACAGCCTGTCACTGAGCAGCACCATTTTTTACTTGGCTAGATTTTAGTACTTTTTCAGCACAAAGCCGCTAATACTCACAGAGTGCTCCAGGAACTGAAAAGACTATTTTTCTGAGCTAAAGGCAGTTCATTGCAGCCTCTCCAAGAAGGAGCGTGTCCACGTTATTATTGCTGGGCTGTTGTTGAGGACATCTTAGCTCAAAATACCAATGAAATCTTCATTTACAACAATTTGAGGATTTCTTCAACCCTTTTCTATTGAGAAAATAAAATCTGGGGGACTTGTGTAGTCACAGCTGTTACTAATCAAATTTATTTAAGAGAGTAATGTGAAACAGCATGTTTGCGCAAGTTCATAATCACAGCAGAATTAAATCATTTTTACAGAGCATTTATTTGAAACGTTCTGTACACAAACTTTGAATATGGCAGAGAATATTTCCCTTACAGTTTAGGTTTGATTCCATTCCTGGAAACCACTATAAAACCCCTGCTCACTTGTGGTAGGGTTATTTATTTATGCTCAGTTTTAGTTTTAAGACCTGTGACAAACACCAGATTGCTCACGTTCGTCACGACACAGGCAGAGTCACTACACATCCTGCCCTGCCTCCTGGTACTACCCTGCCAGCATAACACACTCCTGGCTCACTCTGGAGCAGCCTGCTCAGCAGGTTTCCCCTCTGTAGGCATCCAGGTCTGGAGCTGGAAAAGGGGCTTTGAACATCACATGCCTCCTGGCCCATCTGCAGTTACAGCCACAGTGTCACAGTCACTTCTTAAAATGATGATCCTTGCATCAGTGTTACTCTTCCCTTACTGCAAAGATCAGCCCTGTACTGGTTGTCTGTACAAAGACAAGTCCTGATCATCTTGGCAAGAATTTTGGATCCAGCAGAGACCTGGAGGCCTCCTGCTTCCAGAGCCACTAGTTTCTCCCTTTCCCTTCCCCACCCACAAATCCCCTCTTTTTTAAAACACATGCTGCTAATTTTTAAAGGGGTATAATATACCAAAATCTAACTTTTAGGGCTTTTAGCCTCGGTGTTCACCAGACTTTTTCTTCTCCAGTAAGTCTACTAACTGTTTTCCTGAACTGTGTCAGGTGCAAGGACTTTTTTAAAGGAAGCTTTACTAGTTCAGTGGAAACTGGCCAAAAGCCATGAACTGGTTCCAGGCAGCTGACCGGCCAGCTGCAACAGGTGATGCCAATGCCCTTTCCTCATGGCTGAAACATGCCAACTCACCACAGGCCTGGCAAGAGGATCACACAGCCTGTTAGCAACTTCCCTTGAAACACACATATTTGTAAAGCCTCCTTCCACCTCTTTGCCCAAGCCTTAGTACAACTAAGTTGCTTACTGTCCTTGTTTTTAATGTCTCTTATCTCTGCATTGCTGTGTGTCAACCTTTTTTCCCCACAGAAAAAAATCATTTCTCCAAGCCAATCTCTCAAAATCCTTGGCAGTGATGGAAAACTTTCTTTACCAATAGCTTGTGAGAGAAGTTGGAGTCTCGTGAGATTTCTGAGGGCAAGGAGAAACGTGGGGATGGAGAAGAATCACATCCGGGTTTTTTTGCTCCCCCACCCACCAAATTCTATGTGAATGGCAGAGAAATCAGGCAGAGAGACAAATGATGTCACTTCATCTCCCATGTGCCATCTGTTTTTTCCACTCCAAGCTTCTTATATACTTTAGATGGTGACAGCTCATCAGAAAGGAATCATCCCACAGCATACTGCTGTTTTGTAAGGCAGAGAGCATTTCTACCCTGCCCTCCTCTCCTCTGTTTTGGCACTTCAGCTACTCCTCTGTACCAGCCCTGACTATATACCTACACCTACTCCCTTAATCCACCTCTTTTGAGAAATCTTCCACTTCTCAGCCTTGACCTTACAGCTACTTTCCTTGCCTCCTATAACCATTTTTTCCTTAAAAGTTACTCTAACATATCTCTGTTTGTCCCATGACTTGTGGGGGAAGTTGGGAGCTAGCAAGAGCAGTATGGCACCACAGCTGCATCCACTCATAATTTCAAGGTTTTTGGATTTCTTGTTGACTTAGTCTTTATGTTATTTTTTCAAAGACAGTATTTTTGAGAGATTACACACAACAAAAGCACTGATATGACTCCATAAATTCAACTTCAACTTAATTAGCTGGAAGCATCTGTAAGAAACAACTTTCTCATTATTAAAATACTTTGAAGATTCAGTCAAAAAAAAAAAAAAGTGGTCAAGATAAAGTGGTATCTCAACTGGGACCATCTTAGTGGTTTTATTATGGAGGAAAAAAAATCCGCAAATTATTCATTGCTTGCAATCTCTCTTGCAAGCTCAGAGAGCAGGCATTAACCTGACACATAAACTTTTACAAATATTATTAGCACTTCAAAGACACCACAAATATTGAAGTAGATAAATTCTCTATTACTTATTTTCCTCCGATATATCCTTAAGCAGGACAACACAGGTTGTCATCTTCTGCCTGCTGAGTTATGGCTGATAATATGCATTAGGTATGATGTATTCGGTTCAAGGAAAGGGCTTCATTTTAACTGATAAAAAGTGAGAATTTTTCCTGCAATTAAGGGAGACATCTTGTCCTAAATTTTCTATTTAGACCTGTAGGTTCCAGAAATATGTTTCATCTTTTTGTATTCCACACTATAACATAAAGTTGCAATGGAGTTTTAAGCACGGAATAACGGCAGTGACTCTACGACATCCTAATATTTTCTAAGTCTACAACATGGCCAAAGACACTGACTCTGTTTCACACTGTTTAACCTGTTGATGTCAATGGAAATACCCTGTATATTCTTGGGAAGTCACAGTTTCCATTATGAGTGTGTTATAACATTTTACGGACCATTCCACTTATTTCTTAAAAGAGAACCAGTCTAACTAGTTAGTATGAGCCACCTAGTCACTCGGTGGCACTTGTGTTTCCTTCTATCTGGTTTCACCACACTGTTGCAGAAAGCACTTTTCCTTCTCTCAATCAGCAAGACCTAAGCTGGAGGTGGCAGTGGGTCGTCTATGGAGCTAGGGCTGCTAAGGCACCACTCTCAGAAGGATGGCTTGGTGCTACAACACATCCTTCATGTCTTGTGTTTGTTGTCCCAAAAATCCCACCCACTCTCCAACCTCCCTACTTCCCAGGCTATTCAGTGAATATTAAGACGGTCATGGGACAGATAGCTTGAGCCTGTGGTTCGCACTGAGACAAACTGGCTTCCAGACTTGTCTTCTTCACACCTGAAGTTATGAGCCTGCACAAAGTAGAGATCTAAATAAACGAACGCCTGGTCTGCAAAGTTTGGTTTACCATAAGGTAACAAGTGTGAGTGAAGAAATCAGGAAACATCTTTAGTTGTAGATACATTTCCATGCATCACCAATGCATTTCCTGCACAACATCTTCATGATGTACCCAGGAAGAGAAAGTTAAGAGTATTTTATAATTCATTTGGCACATCTGATTTATTTGTGTATACATTTGATTTGTATCTGTAAAATGTCTCTAGACATTTTAGTCATGACACACTGAGACACGAAAAGGTTGCTAGTTTTTTAAAAAAAGTGAGACCTGATCAGATGAGACTGAAGAACTAAGAGCTTTCTTTGTTAACACATCGCCTTCCTTTTACACACAATGCCTGCTGCTTGATAGCAGCTTTCTACTCAAGGTTCTGCCTACAAACGCCTGCGGGCTTGCAGATCTAGGACTTGAGGCATGGATTGAGTGGTGGACAAAGGTGTGAACTGGGGTCAGAAGCAAGCATCTGTCCATAGGGCAATCGAAGGATGCAAATACAAACATGCAACATTTTCAGAAAGGTTCTCTCCAGATACAAACCCCCTGGCAAAATAGATTTGGGGAGGGACACAGTAGACACACACAAGTTTAAAGCCACAAGAGGTCTAAAATCAACATGTGCGACCACAGGCATCCTGATCAGCCAGCTGTGTCCTTCTTCTGATTTCTCAGCCTGTGCGGACCTGAAATCAGCAGGACTGGGAGGAGAATTACACACGTGTATTTTGCTTTGAAGTAAAAAAACTACCAACCAGCCAAATAAACAAACAAAACCCCAAAACATGCTAACCTCTGCAAGTCCTTTTTGTTAAGACTTGAACACCTGGGTTTGAGTCCTTAATGCATAAATAACTCTTAGATGCCTAAATAAAAAACCTTTCAAAATCTGCATTTTACTCTCTCTGGATTCATAATGACTATTGTTAAGAAAATGAAGACTGAAAGATGTTATGTCTCAAGCAAGACATAAATTAAATGGTTTGAAATAAGCCCTGAGTTCTCATGGGACTGACCTGAGGTAAAATTTCCTATCCAAATGCACAGTATTTCTCAAGAAAAAAATAATAAAAAAATTAACTGGAAAATTGAAAGTTAAAATGACCTTTGATTTGTGGATCAAGCCAATTTTTAGCTGATTTTAAAATCACTTTTAAAATAATAACTTGAATTACTATTTATTTTTTTCTAAACACTGGGACAACACACAGCTGCTGCAGTCTATTTTTCTGCATCTTGCAAAAACTTTAGATAATTCTGGAAGCTCTTTAAACATGAGAGAATATTTAAATACTCTTTTGAGCTACAGAAAATATACTTCATATGAACAAGGGGATGTGGTCGAATTACTGCCAGAAATTACTAAATGGCTTGCAGCAATATCTATGCTTCTGTTTGAAGAGGAGAAAAAAAATGTTTAAAGTACATGGAATTCTCCTCTCCTCTCCTCTCCTCTCCATTCCCCCAACTAATTTGCCTTAACCTAATCTCTGCTTTTAGCCTCCCTTCCCTATGAGTATTGAACAATAAAGCAGTAACAGAAAAGAAGCCCCAGATAGAACAAGTGAATGTTAATCTGGCACAGCCATTGTTTCTGCTCAGTGCAAATTGCATTATTTTGTGTTCAATTGCTTGCATTTGTATATTTTGACTGTCTTATCTATGCTGTAGGGCTGAGCAAAGTGGCACACCCACTGAAACCAAACACGAATTTATTTTCTGTAAAAGCAGGGCTGAGACATGAAAGCTGTGAAGGAATCTTGTTAGCAATTCTCTGTGTAGGCAGCATGTTTCACTTTAATCATATGCATTACAGCTTCTCCCCATCGCTTCAAATTCACTCCTAGAGCTTTTCTGCACATCAGTTTGGCTAACCCACTTTCTGATGTTTCTGCCTCTGTATAGGAAAGCTGAAAACCATACTCCTTTTTACACCGCAAACAAAACAGCAAGACAACGCACACGCACGCACACACAGAGGCAAAATCAGTGCCTTTGAAGTGCACGGCTCATGCCTATCATTCCGTGGTTCTGCTCCATGTTTTCCGCTACTCCGCTGTCTCCCGGACGGCTGAGGCGCCTGCACGGAGCTGCTCAAACACAAGAGGGCAGGCGACATGCGAAGGAAAGCGCCGCGCATCGCAAACAGCCGACCTTGAACAGGCTCTCGGCAAACTTCAGAAATTAGACAAGCGCTTCTCACATCCAGCATAACAATGTATGTGACCCAGCTCTTCTTCTATTTCTCCAGTCATTACACTATTAGTTACAGCTGTACTTCTGCATTACAAACTGTGTCAAAAAGCGAATGTTCTTACTCTCTTGAAACCTGCAGCAATTTCTAAGGCCACTCTAACAGGAAGAAAAGTTACTTTCCTTCTTTCCGAGACTTGACGTGCAGCCTAGTGAAAATGCGACAGATTCTCTCTCAGTGTGTTCCACCCGCTGAATTATTTAAGGCTCTCCCCACCATAAATGTATTTCGGTAAATGTGTTCGTTCTTACACAACCCTGCTATTTAAATGTGGGTAGTTGTTAGAGCAGGCTGTCATACGACGACTGTCTAGAAGTAGGCAGTGCAGCTGCGAAGTAGCACACCAGCCCCCCTACTAACACGTTCTCTGCTGGTTTACTGTTGAAAAATTTCCAGTACTTGAATCTTTGAAGCTAAAATACCAATTCAATATACAGATCCTTTGCAGTCCCATGCCCTCTTGATAGTTTTGATATTTTTATTTATTATTATTGGTATTTTGAGCTTGTGAGTTAAGTTCCTAAGAAAAATAATCAGCAATTAATAACTCCTAATGAAGTCAGCAAGCTTTATGTCACCAATACGAACAACCCAGAGGTTAGCTCTTTTAGACAAACTCCATGCCTAGTAAAATAAGCATGGAGATACAATCTGAAGCAAAACTGTGCCCTCATTTTTCTGTTTGATGGTAATGGATCAAAAATTAGATCCTGCCCACCTGTATTTTCTTGTCTCCACCCAGCTCCTCTTCATTTATACACATAAGCAATGTAATTGGTTCGGATGACATGTTCATGTAAACTAAGGACATTCATTGGAATAGACAGATCTGGAGCCTGGCACAAAGAAGGAGGTGAGGAGTAGTCCTTCTGAAAATGCAGTGGTTACACATCTGTGTAGATATTCTAGGTTTTGAGTTTTTTTACTGTGACAATGTGACAACAATGAATTCTTTTATCTGCTTCAATCTAAAACAGATTACTGACCATTTATGGAAGAAAATAAAAAAAGGTCTAATGAATTGATTTGATATTGAAAGTTAATTCAGTGCAAGGGTTCTCACATACCCGTTCTCTGACATCAGCAGACATTATATAGTCTACATTTTCCACCCCTTTGCAGAGCATCACCAGCATTTAGTTGTACCAACATGTTACCAGCAAGGTCCTGGCTGAATTGTCCCTCTCACATAAACAACACTTGAGTTGGGTGTTATGTCTTTGGTGGTTTGTTTGTTTTTTGCAGCTGATGTTATCTCCACGATTTCAGCTACACAAGAGAGATTATGACAAAGATTAACACAATCAAAAACAGTTACAAATGAAAAGGCGCATTGAAAAGCAATTAAAATTCAGGTGTCAGAAAACTTCCTCTAATCCACAGGCTGCCTTATATTTTCAAAGTTTTTCTCTGATAGGCACTTTAACACGTGTATGTAGTACTCTTAATAATGTTTTGACAAATAAAACCTGCAGTTTTCTCACAGTCATCCAGTCACCAGCCTTCATGTCACACCTTCAGGCCATTAGCTCCAGGTTGGCTAAATTTGCCTTTTGGACTACATGTGTTGTTGAACAAGAACAGGATCTCTTTTGTTTTGTTTTTATCTTGGGAAAGGAAGTGTTCTGGCAGCATGTCTAGGTCTTACGCGTAGAACAGGATAAAGCAAAAAAGATGACACCACCCTGAAATATATGCATCTCGTGATAGAATTAATCAGTTTCTGAACACGATGAACTTCCCTGCAACAGAATTAAAAGGAAACACCTTGCAGATAATAATGAAAAAGTGTGGTAGCTAATGCAAAAATCTTTCCTTTTCCCAGAGCAGATCTTTTAGGATTTAGTTCTTAATTTCTTTTTAAAGAAGAACAAAATCCTATTCCAAATCAAGAGTAATTTCACTGGGTGAAAAAAAAAGCATTCTAAAGCATCACTACAATAAAGTTTGTCTTCTTACTTCTTCATAAAACTTGACCTAACTCTCCACTTAAAGTTCTTCCTAAAAACAAACAGAAAAACCCAACCAACCCAGACCCCAAAACAAAACAAAAATTCTGAACAATGCAAATCTAGAAAACGAAGTTCTACTGCACGGACACAGTTCTTAAAAGATATGTTACATAATCACCCTCATATAACAGACTACAGCAAATTTTAAAAAATCAATTTAACTATGATAGTTTCTGATTTAATATGGTTTGGATCAGTAAGTCGTAATTGGAAAAGCTGTACATTTGTAATTAATGAGTACAAATTATTCAGAAGTGGAATGGGTTGAATGCCATTAGAAGTTTATACACATGGTACCAACTTCTGTTCATACAGAAAATTAAATTCCAAAGCTGATTTTAATGCACGATGCCCTTTTTTCATTAGAGAGCTCTGATGAAAAGCCAGTAATATAAAGACTATTATGACTTCAGGTCATAACCCGAAGTTCAAGACTGCAGTTGAACAGCCTCTAATCCTCTCCATGTAATAAAAAAGGCATTTTTGAATCAAATACTAGGCTGCATTTAGCCATGCTCATGGCGTGAAGTACCACTCGAGAAAGATAATCCCGCGGGATTCAGCCTCTGCTTTACCATCAGGCGGCAGACACCAGGCTGTGCCCTGCGTGCGGAGCATCTGTCGGAAAAGGCATGTCATCCCATCCTTTTCTTTGCTGTGGTGTTTTGGGACAGGATTCCCACGCAAACCCAGGCATGCAGGCTAGGGCTGCAGCTGCCCTCCATCATTCCTCCCCATCCACCCTCTCCAAAGCACCAGTGGAATGGGTGTGCTCCGCCTACACCCGCTGACCAGCTGCAGGCACTGGGGGAGCTTTGAGGCTGAACAGGACACAGTTCTCCGCTCTCAGCTCTGTTCATAAACACACAGCCCAAGACAAGCATCAACCTTCCAGGAATGTTCAGGTGGTAAGATGCTATCGAACATGTGTGAGACTTGCAAAGGAAATGCTGTGACATTGCTTAAAAGACACAAACGCAACCATTACTTTCCCAGAAATTATTATTTTCTTTTCTTGATAAGATCAGTACATTTGATGCTAAAATTCAGCTGTTCGGGGATGCAGAAGAATCTTTATTATCAACCATAAATAAAC
This sequence comes from Corvus brachyrhynchos, assembly GCF_000691975.1. NCBI lineage: Eukaryota > Metazoa > Chordata > Aves > Passeriformes > Corvidae > Corvus > Corvus brachyrhynchos. Next base: position 289,541 of record NW_008237444.1, on the reverse strand, counting down.
TGAAAGAAAAATATTCCCAGGGAAGTGGCTGAGTCACCAACTCAGGTATTTAAAAGATACATAGAGGTATATAAAAGACGTGTAGATGTAGCATTTAGGTACCTGGTTTAGTGGTGGACTTAGCAGTGTTAGATTAAGGGTTGGACTCAATGATCTTCAAGGACCTTTCCAACCTAAATGATTTTGTCATTGTATACTGAACTCTAAATGAAGTAAGGGCTTGTTGATGGGTGTTGAGTAGAAATTCCTTTTAACCCTCCAACAGGAACCAGACTGGTCCTTTATACTGAGTACTGACTAATTACTCACTTCTCTGTTTTTGGAGGCAAAAAATAAATAGCAAGCAAAAAACCACACCCCACCAGTGTTAAAGAAGGTACAATGTTCCTTATAGAACTGCTTAAATTAATTTCTGTGCCGGGGGATTCTACACCTAACCTGAAACTAAATGGAATATAATAAATTCTGAGGAAAAAAAAGACAATGGAATTTATACATCTACAGGTTTTGACCCAAGATATTTCCTCACGGTTACAATTTTCTTACTCAATCACCACCTTCCTTCCAAAAGGAAACACAAAATTACAGGGGCATATTATTCTGTCAGTCTAATAGAGACATACACATTGTGAGTTTACCAGCAAAAAGACTGGGATTAATTTTATGCAAAATATGTGTATACAACACAGATCCAGAAGATTATAAACCAGAAAATTCCATACAATGTGAAAGTATAAAATTACAAATACAGATTTAGTGTGCATCTACCATGAAGTGAAACTTTAAAATTAATGTAAAAATTTTGGACTTTAATTGGTTAAATTCGTAGAGTTCCTGAGGATTACCTATTATAGGCACATGTTCTCAATCTGCTTGTTAATGTCACAAAGAAAATTGACAAGAATGGGTAGTAAAGTCCCAAGGTGAAGCTTTAAAACTAATCTTTGAGTGCAAACTAACCATCTGAAAGCAAAATTAAGTGGCTATTTTCCTGATTAATTCCAACGATACAGAATTCTTTGATCTCAACTACACATATTTTTAACATTATACTTTGATTTGAATAGTCAAGACTGGATTTTTTTTTTTGTAAACAAGCTACATAGGAAGTTTATCTGTGCTAGTGCTTCTTTAGAACTGAAGGGATACCACATAATTCTGGAGACATTAAAATGCAAAAGAATCGGTATTTAAATATCTGATGAAACATGTGGTTACTATCACTCACACAGAAGTGAGGAAGATTTTTTTTCTCAATGGGAAAAGAAAAAGGAAACCATGATTTGCTTACTGAAATACGTTTTTGCATTATTTTATATTATGCATAACAGACAAATCAATTAATATTGAGCACTACATTGACAAGTCAGTCTTCCAGCTACTTTCCTGTCTGACATATATACTACTTCACCGTTTTTCTCATTCATCAAAAAAGCTATTTCTAACTTCTCACAGCTCTGCATTTCTGAAAGTATGTATGTTTTAATGCTGGGTTTATGAACAAACATTGAAACATCATTGAAAAAATACTGCCAGTGCCAACATAGCACTAAAAAAGCTTTAGTTCTGTCTGAAAAAAATAATTTCCCATTTTCTACTTTGTAATTTGAGCTGTTCTGCAGCTAACAAAAAGGTTCTTATTGTCTTATTAAATTTAAGGTAGCAATAAACATTAACCCAGTCTCAAACATGACATCATACCATATGTAGCTAGGTTGAAAGGGAATGTAAAACAAATTACCTGGACTGCTTAAGAAACCCTAAACGCCCTAATTTACCCAACCATTTATCAGAAAAACTAATGAAAAGCCTTTTTTGTTCTTGCAATGGATAAAGGTAGCCATTAGTCTCTGAAGTGTAAGATTTTACCAGCAAGACAAAACAAAAAGCAAATCTTGGGAGTAAATATCAGCTGGACATTCACATAACGAGGTCCAGAGAGACATATCCAGAAGTTTCTGCTTTTAATCCAACTCTGAATAATATTGGATGCTGTTCTCTGTTCCTTCAGAGCTCTTCTCCTGCCAAAATAACTGCAAGGCTTGCAAGTCCGAATGTATCGTAAGCCTTTCCCAAGGCACCCCAACACTATCTGAGGCACTGAAACTATGGCAACCGAATAAGAAAGCAGCTTCCATGATTAATAGATGAAGATCCCAGCGACAGTGCCTTGCTAGGCCATAATTCAGGAATGCAGGAGGAATTAGCATAGAATCCATCTCAATCTACCAATAAAAAGTAGATTTTGAAAGGCATCAACAAAAACACATTTTTTTCCTGCAGAAAAAAAACCCCAACCCCACAAAAAACCCAAACAAAAAACCCCTATGGAACTATAAACTGTTCAAAATCTCATTAACATTTCAATGAATGGCTGCCTCAAGAGCAAGTAATGGATAAATGTTCACGAACAATGGTGAAGGAAGCAACATAGGAAATTTTCTACTCAACTATAAAAGCCATATGAGGAATACTCAATATATAGAACATCTGAGTGAAACTGAGCAGCCACAGATAGGAAAGTACAAATAATGTTTGCTGCAGTCAGGAATATAGTTGGATGCAGTTTTTCCCATTGTGTTGGGAATTCCTGTGGGAGAGTACTTTTCCATCTGCTGGACTGGAACACCTGACCATATCTATTATATACTCTACACATTTTCCTTATTAGAAGATCCCTAAGTCTCTCAGGGTCATTGCAAAATCAAAGGAATACCCTTTCTTTTTAAGCACATAATGAAACTTCTGCTATTACTGCCAGTAAAAATACTAGTAGAGTGGTCTTCATTCAACAAGATGTTCACAGACTGAGGTGCATAACAAAAATATTGTTTATTTATTTCCATTTTCATAATCATTAAGTTTTCACTGAAGGCAACTGGTTACAGAGATCATAAAAATATAAGAATGCTTTTTTTTTTTTGGCCTGCTTCATGGCAGTGGTATAATGCTGCAGTCAAGGCATGGCTCTACCTGGGAAGGATGAGGGTGATGACACCAAAGGCCTCTCCTGAGGACAGCACCCATGCTGCCCTGTCACATAGGTGCAGCAATGCTGTGCATCTGCCCCTGGAAACTCTTTAGCTTCAGAACTGCAGACATATTGCAAAAGTGTACAGCTGTGGAAAGTTCCTCAGTAGCAGTTTTCCTCAGTAGCTAAAGAAAACCAAAACAACAAACCAAAATCCCACCACCAACAAAAATGGCATGGAGTAGTCCATGATCTATACATTTCAAGTATGTAATATAAATACTCATAGAAGTGCCTATTATTAACAATACTTTTAAAGGAAAGGTCATCACTGAATGTAGTGAATTACCATATGTCTTCACTCTAAAGATATAGCAACTGGCAGCTCTGTTAATAGCTGGTTTATCTTCTTCATTTTACATCTCTATTTCAGCCACTAAAGAAACAATTTGGGGCTTGGGGAAAAATTTTTTTCTTTCAAAAATAACTCTGTATTCACATCAAGCATATTACACCCCTCCTTTGGGCTGATAAATAACTACAGTAGTATACTAGAAAAGACTTCACAAGATTTTGCAGCAAATTACAGGAAAATTCATCCAGGGTTTTTCTCACCTTCTTCTTCCTTTTCTGAAAGCTGGGGTTTTTGGGTTTTGTTTGGTTTTTTTTTTTAAAGTGAATTCTACTTTTTTTTTTAAACTATAGCCAGAGTTAAACTTTAGATTTCAGAAGGCATAAGGCTGGCAGCCTCATTAATGTTCATCTGGTGCATGAAAGCTGAGAACATGATTATTTTATGGGGGGAAGCATTGATCTCTTATCCCCTTCCCTATTTCCAGTGCTAGCAGCCTTTATAAGAAATGACAAAACCTGCAAATGTCTCTATGTATGCCTGTCTTTCAGAGAACCCCTCCTAAGACTTCCAGAATACCTGATTTTGTACTTCTTTTCTATTTTTTTCTCCCTCCATTCCCATACCACATTTAATTTTGAATCCTTTCACATCTTCCAGAGGCTAAGACGAAATAGGCAAACTAGAAGCTTGGGACCTCCACAAGACACACAGGAGCTGCAATACCTAAAATTGTAACACAGTAGGTGGCACTCTTCCCTTTAAAACCTAAAGCTGTGTCTTGGAGATGTGCTGCCATATTGACATGTTGGAATCAAGACCCAAAACCAAATCATCCATCACCATGGATAACTAAAGATCTCTTAACAGTGCAGAAACACAAGCACTCAGTTATTTCCATGGCCATGGGTAACACAGCACATAAAGAAAATAGAGATATACAAACTTTGCTCTGCCAGGTTTGTGCTTGAACTGGAGTAGTCCACTTTTATCTTCACAGACCCTAAACACATCTAAGCTGTTCCTCACTCAGAGGACTGATGCAACAGGCCAAACCCAAAAATATTCCTTTAGAGACCTGTCAGGCTCAGGTCCAGGCTTTCCCCCAGCAGCTTGTTTCTGCGTTAGAATCCTGTTCATGGTTGCTGTACACTGTTGATCAGCAGTCAGACTCTGTGCTACTGACTCTATTTTACTGCCAAAATGTCTTGCCCACCTCAGAATAATCCTGATGCTCAGAATTCACGAGCATAAAATGTTTAAATGGTCACCAGTAAAAAGCATTGCTTAATACTCTTATTTTTCTGTTGTCCTTTCAAACAAAGCTTGTCACAATTTGTTGGATGTGACTTGCTCCATGACACACAGATGTAGGTCTGACTTAACATTAAGGATCCATCCAGACCAAATGTACTCACAGGATAGCTTCAGGCCCTTAACAAGTATTGATTCCCAGCAGAGAACAGTATTTTCAGTTTGGGGCTTAAACACACAAAAAAGTCCCTATTTAAGTAGTACGTCAGCAAATGCATTACTCTCAGAAAATTACTCTGGCAGCCAAGGCTTTCCTGGGTCAGCAAAGCTCACCGGGGTGAGTGAGGCTGCAAAAGATGAGGGCTAAAGATTTACTTCATCGATAAGTGAATAGTAGGAGGTCAAATATTGCAGCATCTGTGTCAAATTAGGATAGTGAAAACTTCTGGTTTGGTATGGTTCAACTTCTCTAGCATATGCTGCATCTAATATAATTTCAATGTTGTTTTCCAGAATTTACTGGCTTGTTTGTTTTCAGCACTCTGCTATAGCATATGGGAATCAGGTACTACACACAAAACATTTGTTTCAGTAGTATAACAATGTGTTCTTGCAAACAAGTTGGATGTGAGACATGTATTAGCTCAGGTCAATTTAATCCTAAAACATTTTATGTCACCCCTGCTGTAAACCATGTGAGCTCCTTTCATGTGTATTTATGTATGACTCTTCAAAACAAGATGACAAATTTCCTCTTCCCTTCACAAAACATGCACAAGCAAGTTCACAATCACCTACTTCCTTTCTAATGCAAACAATTCTAGTCTGGATTTATCAAAGGTCATTAATTTGATCCCTGTGCTTCCCTTTTTCTTTTTCATTTTTAAAATTCTTTTCAAAAATTTAATGAAGGCAACTCCTCATTCTTAGCCTGATCCACCTCCTTCAGTCTTAAACACGGGTAACTGCAATCTTCTATTTACAAACATAGAGAAGTGACTATGGCTAATTTCACTTCCATCTTCAAGCAGCTAGAAATGTTAACTAGCCATTTTCCTCATAGATGTCAGTTTTCAATTATTTTTTGGTTCAAGTAGTATGAGTTCAGTTGATAAGGCTGGTTTGCTATTAAGTAAGAACACACAGTTTTCAAGTAGACTAATTCAGAACACATAGAACACCTGTGACTACATAATTTGTAGCCCCTGAAAGCATTCACCCGTGCTTCAAGCATTTGATGCCTAGTACATGAAAAGCAAATGTTGCAAATATACATTACAGTATTACTTACTATTTTAAATTTTGTTTAGCATTTAGACAGATATCTCATCTGGCATTGTTGCTCCTGTACTAAGCTTCCATGAATGCCAGAGATTTTCTCTAGTGAAGAGTGGTGGAGAACGGAAACCAACTTTTTTATGTATATGAAATTATTTGGCTTTAAAGAGAGCTAGTTCTCTCTGTCCTGTAACTTATGAGAAGCTACCATATTAAAACCAGGCTCCTATTACATAAAAGGATACCCTAGACAGTGAAACACCTTGGCAACTATACTTCTCTTATAGTGACAAACCTTCTCCATCCTACTGAATCACGTACTTGCTTTCAACCATGTTCAAGGCAATTCCACAAAGAAAGAGATTTGCTGGAGCAAATCACAATACATAATCACAATATTCATCACAGTACACCAGAACAATCTCATTAAAAAAAAAAAAAAAAAAGCTAACCACAGGCAGATCATTTTGCTTTTCTAATCTGAAAACAAACAGCAAAAGAAACCCTGAACATGGTAACAGCTGCATAAATCTTACCATGAGAGGAATGCTATAAAATATCAATGAATTTTGAGTGAATTTTGTATCAAAAGAACCTGACTCTACCAGACCTTGTCATACTGACATCAAAGGATTTAATCACCAAGTAAAGATTACTTGGATGAGAATGGTTTAGTTGATGACACCTAACTTAGATGAATGCACACCAAAAGCAGTCACTGAATTAATTGTTGCAAAGACAGTGGGGCAAATCACACCTTTAGCTACTATCTTTGAGATTAAGTTAGTAATTAATATCGTTGCTGGATAATACAAAACAAATTAGCTGAATCTAGGTCAAATAATAAGCCACTTCGTGCAGGCTGTGACAGAAAATGGTTGTGGACACTTAGCACTTCGTTATTTACAACACCTGCATGCTGTGTGTGCGCCTACAGAAAATAAAGCATTCACCTTGCTTGCAGCGCCAGGAATTAGTATCTTTTACAATTTATCACAGCTAACTAAAGCCTTTATTTTTTCCTGTTCTATCAGTGAAATAATTTTCTGCAGCAGCTAAACATCCGTGCTGCACAGACGCTGGCACAAATGTGCATGTTTACAAACTTCAAAAGCAGCAATTAGCTCGGTAGAGGAACAGGAGAACAAATTACCCCTGAACAAGCGGTCAAGGTTAGAAAAAGACAGAGCCATTTGCCTAAAGAAAATCCAGCAGTTACCGCCTTGCCACTCACCCTGGGATGAGGCAGGCAGGAGAGAAGCGGTGGCGACGGGCAGAGGGGCATCTCCACTGCAACTGACCGGGCTGCAGCCTCAGCCCCGCTTCCCCCGCCAGACGCACGCCGTCCGGTCCACCCCCCGGAAACGCCTCCCGCGGACAAGCCAGGCAGTCAGGCACGAAGAAAGGGGAGGTAGGACGGCCAAGCCCTCGCAAAAAGCAGGTACTTTTTTCACGCGTGGTGGAGACCCAAACTTTTCACTGCCCCCACTGGCGGCGGAGCGAGGGGCGGTGCTGACCCTCGGCCGCCCCAGGGGCTGCCCGAACCCCCGCCACCGCCCCTCCTGCCTCGGCGCCGTGTCGCCAGCGCACCGCAGACGGAGGCACAGCCTCCTAACGCACCCTGCCCTCAGCTGGGAGCCTTCCCTCCCTGTGCAGATACGGGGACAGGGTGAGGGGGTGTGTGTGTGTGTGTGTGTGTGCGTGCAGGGTGAAATTCCTTCCCTGCTCAGCATACCTTCCCCTCAGCATCACCCTGTTCCCTGCTCAGCATCATCCCGTCATCCCGTCCCCTCCTCGGCATCCCTCCCCTCAGCATCCGCGGCACGAAGGAGCCCCGCTCCC
>NW_008237444.1:280172-280820 GCF_000691975.1 Corvus brachyrhynchos | reverse complement strand
AGAAGGCAGCAGCCTGCCTCAAACCACACACCACCCTCGCTCCTTCCGAGCCTGCCGGGCGATTCGGGAGTCTTCCCTTCCGAGCAATCGCAGAACATAAGGTAGGGGTACGGACAGGGGGGTACTGTACCTTTTCGGTGCATGTATCTGGGCAGCTAGAGGACAACTAGCTGATGTAGTGTCCCATTTAGTAATCCATTTTAGGGGATCTCTCTGGGAAACTGCAGCCACTCTCTCCTTTGCAATCCTTTGTCATTACTACATGAGTACTTCCCAGGGGATGGTATATTTAATATTTCTACTTTCTGAATTGCAAAAGCAATTTGTTCATTTCCAATGATGGGCGAAGAGGGGAGTGATCAGGGAGAAGAATTCAAAAAAAAAGAAAAAGAAAAAAAAATGCCTTAGCAACTCCTCTCCAGACCCAAATTCCACTACGGTTCCACTCCAGTAAGTCCCCTTCAGTCGCGCCTTGGGAGGTAAGTCATTTCGGGGTCTCCTGGTCCCTCTCTACCAAAAGTGCTCCCGGTGTGACGGCTGCTTCAGGAGAACTCCGAGGCTGGAGGCACTCGCTGTGCCACGGCAGGAAAGCGTAGTCGCTGCTCGCCTCGAGCTGCCGGGCATTGGACTGTGCGCGGCGAAGACGTG
>NW_008237444.1:266947-279171 GCF_000691975.1 Corvus brachyrhynchos | reverse complement strand
TCGCCCCTGAATCCGGCCCTCCGCGCCCCTGTGCTTCCCGCTTTCCCCGGCCCCCCACTCCTCCCGCGCCCCGCTCACCTCTCAGAGCATCAGGGCTGGGACGTCCTGCGGACGCCCTGAACTGTGGGAGCGGGCTACGCTGTAAACCCTGCAAAATAGCTCCAAGTAGGTGAGATGAAAATCCGCGTGCTCATTTCTTCGACGGCAACATAGGATTCCTCGAGTTTTAACAGTGATTTCCACCCTCTAGATATCACCGGAGTTAAGGCTGCGGAGAGCCTTTAGTTGTTTCAGCATGAAGGTATCTTGTTTCTAGGGGATTCATTTGCATGTGCAATTGCTTTAACATGATTTATGCTTTTTTTTCTAACTAGATAAGTGAAAGGACAGAATGCAACTAGGAGAATTGCTGTCAGGTCACGAAGTGTGGCATTAAAATGAAAATAATTACTTGTTTATGGCAGGGGGTTTTTTTCTGCCTTTTTTTTTTTTTTTTTTTTTTTTTGCAGATAATGAAAGGACTCTAAGACACTGGTTTTGGTTCTGTATTTGATTTGGGTTCTAAAATTAACCACACATCCGTTCAATTTCTAGTTGTTAGATTACAAGGGAAAACCTTCATCTGTGTCAAGGAAAAGTTTCTTCTTTCCTTTCTGTCAGTTTAAACTGAATGTATACTTAGGGTAATTTTATGACCAAAGGATCTGAGACCTAATATATATTTTCTTTCTTACTTTCCCTGAAAATCTAAAACAGAAGTGAGTTCTGCACCAAACAGAGTAATTGCTGGGGACAGATAAATTTTAGTGAAACAAACTTATCCTGGATCTGAAAGCAATTAGAGAAACTCAACTGGTATAAATAATTTCTGGGTACCCAAGCGTGTGTCAGGGGGGTAAACCAGATGGATGTACCTTGATTTGCCAAGACCCCTAACCCCATTTCCACAAAGAGGCCCTCAATCATATCATGGCACTTCTTCCTCTGTCAGGAAATGAGATCAGAGACTGAACATAGTCAGGATTTGTGGGGAATACCCATTTCAGAATAGCTAAGGCTGACATTTGATCATTACATTATGTTCAATCACTACATACATTTTGAGGTGTTCAAAACTGCCACCAACTTTGTTGTGGGTTTGAACTGTAAGCAGATATAAGTTTGGTCTTTACTGTGTGCTTCAGATACTTCACAAATATTTCCACAATACTGAGCGGTTTATTTTACACTTGCGTTTCTTCATTAATCAAAAAAGGCTCTCTGACAGAGAATATTTTCCCATCCTATATTTAGGCTTTTGAAAAATACAGACCAGATTTTTATACAATAAAAGTTCTGGAAGAAGCAACACTAAAAAAATCCTATTTTCTAGATACTGGTACTAGCTAAGGCATCAATTACTAGAAGTTTTATATTCATGGGTTTTTACAAAATTGTTTTTCATTCATCCATTTCCTTTCCCTGTCTTTGATTTCCAAGTCTGCACTGCCTAACTTCAGTTAAATCATGCACTGTAGTCCTTTTCCATTTAGCCCTCTGCAAAAATGACACCCAGCTCTTCTGTCCTTCATTGCCACTTGTTTTACTCTACAGACTCTGAAGTGTCTTCATGGCTTGAAACCCCACCCTCATTTCTTTTACCTGACTCCCTGTTCCCTTTCTCACTCACTACTCAATCCAATAAACTATTCTCCTGATTTTTTCTCTCCCACCAAGTTTTCTAGGCTATTTTTGTGGAACTTTAATGTCAATCTCAATTCTTCATGCTGTCAGATTTTCTGAAAACAGAGACACAAACTTACTTGTTTCGCCTAGACTAGTTAACAATTGTGGGCTACTCACATGGGCTTGGGGAAGGGAATTATTACCCTTAATGGTGGGAAAAGGCATATTTTTTTTCACTGGCTGCTTTTTGGCAGCTGCAGCAGCAGGGTGTGGTGGATTTTCCAGTCAGGAATTCTTGGTGAGGTCTCCATGGAGCTGTGCATTTTAAAATCCTTATCTGAACAATTCCCACAGGCTGTAGAGAACTTCTACAACACCTTCCAACCCCTTTGCAAAGTAGGTCTTTATCAAAGATTTGATGTTAGTTCAAGTGAAAATGTTACCTCTACTCCTCCTTCCTAATCACATGTGAAATATGTTTGTGAGACACCTGGCCTGTATGGGGGAAGGGCATTTGGGTCTCCTTCCCTGGCAGCAACTGCCCCTTTTAGTTGGGATGTTCAGAATTTGATGCTACTTTGTGTGCTGAGCCCCACATTGTATAATATATATTTTCTACTGTCCTATCTTCCCAGAGCCATGTGATTGTAGGAACAGCATTCTGTAATACACACCTCTCAGGAGCTGGGGTACTGTAGTGGTGCAATGGCACCTTGTTGAGCTCATCCCCGTTCACTACCTTCCTACACCAGAACATTGAACACGTATGCCGTATATATGCAACATTGCGTGATTCCAGTTGTTACTATTAGATTCAGTTCAGCTTGTTCTTGCCACTATTTCAAAAGTTCAAAGTGCAGCAGAGTTTTACATTGCCAAGAAACAGCGCAAATGGCAGAGCTGAGGACTTTGGCAGCTGTCTGGGAAATACTAGGGGGTTTTGCCCCAAGGAAGGTATGAGATAGTTTTGATGTCCACGAGGCACTTTAAGCCTGTAATCTTAGGAGTGCTTGTACTCCTTTTTCCTCTTTCCTACTTTAACATCAGAGGAGATGCTTTTACCTGTGGAGATATATTTCACCACAAATAAAAAACAAAATGTTGAGTGCAAGCACATCTTAATATAAAATAAGTGTTGACTTCTTTAATCTTATAGCAATACTGAAATCTCATCAAACTGCAAATATGATATTTGTCAAGACAAGATTATTGAATGCCTGGCAAAGTAATTACTCCTACACAGAGAAAAGTAAGATCTTTCTTTTAACCACTTCAGGGGAATTCATCAAACTCCGAAAATGTGGTTGAAAGTGGGGAGATTTTTTTATCAGCTCATAGCTGTACTTAGTGCAGCTAAAGGAAACAAGACTTGTAAAAAGCAGAACATACCCAATTCCCAGCCTCTTAGTGTAAAGTCGCAACAGGTCTTTTGCCCAATTAACTTGTGCAGAGTCAGGCTCATAGTTTAAAAGTATGAATGCTAGACATTTTATGTCTCTTTCTGAACATGTAAAATGAGATGAGATTAAGAGTAATGAGGTTCCTCCATGGATGTGATTTTTAATGGTTGGTGAATCCTTGCAAAATTCTTTCTGTGAATAAGGACCTTACCAGAAATGCCACATTTTTAGGTTGCTGGATGGCATATATGGGTTTGCTTTTCTTAATCGCTTGCTTCAGACATCTTCCAAGTGGGTATTCAGATGACTGTAGCTGGGATGTGCTCAACAAGGAGCACCCAGAGTATTCAAAGTTCAGCGAAGTAGTTTGAAATATTCACTGGAAATACCAGTGAAAATTTTGCCTCTGCTGGGAACCCAGAGTGTCTCTGTGCCAGTTCTGTGCAGGTTGGTCTTTACAACTATGGAGGATTTTGGAAGGCAAACAAGGCTTCAGAGCAGATGTTTTATGCAGGAGGCTGCCCTGGTCAGCTCCTGCTCTGCTGTGCCAGAAAAATCAGCAGAAATTCATGTTGCACTGTGAGCAACATTCGCATGTCACTGTGTCATCTAGTTCCCAGAAGAGGAGAGTGTTACATTATGGTGAAATAAGGAGAGAAAACTGTGGATAGTGGCTGGACCATATGGTGAAGGGAGTGGCTCCCTGTTAAAAAACCAGAGAAAACAACAGAGCATGTAAGATCAATATGGGAAAGTGATGCAGAATTTAACAGTTGTTAAAACCAACAGAAAATTGCAGTGATTCATTATCAAATTACTCTAAACACACATGGGCCAAATCCTCCTGTTTAACATAATCTTATTAATGGTAGTGCATCCGTAACAATCTCACCTGCTAATGTGTTTTGTAAAATTTCACTAGGAAGGGATTTTATGGTAATTTTAAACTAGCCTGGAGAACTCCACAACGGGCATATAACTGATCTGTTGTATTCCGTAGGCACTTAAGTTCAAGTCACTAGAAAAATTATTTGCTATTGAACTCTATTGGATTTTCCATAAAGGGAAACTTAATTTCTTCACACGTTGGATGTTGATGATCTCACATTAGTCTCTTGTAGTTAGACTCTCTAAGAGGAAAATTAATTGGAAACTATAGAGAGAGCATCTGAAGAGAGTTTTCAAGGTTTCTTTCCCCTCAGTTTTGCTATGGGAGAAGACAGCATGCTCCTCACTTACTTAATGGTGATTTTATTTCAAGTAATGTGCTCTGTTTTTAGTTCACTCTTTCAGAAGATCCACACCCCCAGCTGTTCCACATTGTTCTTAGGTATTGCACTCTTTTTGAGTACAATGAGGAATTGAACAGAATAAAATGTTTCTCTCAGCTGCTGTTTCTCTGTATGATTAAGGTTTGATGCTAACTACTGAGTTGTCTGGACAGTAAGTGAAGAAGTCTCTCTCTTTGAAGGACTCTCTGAAAACTTGTAGAATGTATTTTGATTGAAAAGTTAAGTTGAATTCATAGCTTTCTTGAGGCAAATCCTCTGTTCTCATCAGGATTCCTTCAAATCAGGCTTGATCAAGAGCTTAAGGAAAACAGTGAAGAAAGATTTATTTTTGGCTTTGCCTATGTTCTTGCAGTAGATAAATGGGTTCAAAGTGAAACATTGCAGTGGCTCCCCAAAAAAACAATGAACATTTCATATCTATGTGTGGTAACTAAGTGTAAAATTATCATAATTGAACAGACAGCTCTGAAACAAGTAAATAGTATAATAAAAATGTTTTAAATACAATTACTACACCAAACTGAGAGCAAACCAAATTTTGAATAATAAAAAGTAGTTAGTTTAATAAGTCAAAATCATTACTTTCAGTGTCCCTTCAGCTGAACTGAGCTTAGGAACACTCAGTAAATGGAATTGCCAGGCAATACAATATTACCAAATAGAAACTGTTAATGGTTTCAGTATTGGAAATAAAGAGGTTTTATTCCATCCTCCTACCCAACACACACATACACAATTCATAACACTAACTCTCATCCAGCTTTTCTTTTCTTTTTTTAACCCTCAAACTGATGACAGGGAGTAGAAGAAAGGGTTTGCAACTGACAAAAGAGGAAGGAGTAGGACAGAGGGGAAAAGAGGAGCCAAGATAAAATGGAAGAGTCTGGAAGATGGCTCCAGCTGAGAGGATTTGTGAGTATGCAGTGGGCAAGAAGGAGGACAACCAGAGGGGAGTGATGGAGGAAGGTGATAAGTAGAAAGAGGACCAAAGAGAGTGGAAAGCAAATAATCTGTATGTGCAGCAGAAGATTAGCAAGATAAAATAAAGCAGGGAAGGAAGAATGGAATTGGTTAGACCTTTACCATTGAGCAGCTGATTGACAATTACCTTTTTAGTCAGGTTTTATCCTTCTATCCTGAAAGATTACTGAACTAAAACAACACAAAATGAGAGACAGAGTAGCTCTAGGTTTACACTTGCTTTTAAACAATATGAATATTTTTGCATACTAAATGAGGAATTGATGTCAAGCACATTATGGCCTGCTAAGATACAGAGGAGTGCCTGAAAATGTGTTAAAAGACATGACACAGTCTTTGGGAAGAAGCTGTGTCCTGCTTTTGGCAAAGCAGTTTTCATCAGTGTCAGCTACCTCCTAATAGACTCTGATGAACTATTTGGACCCAATTCTGTGTGGAAAAAGCACACAGTATAACCAGGAAATAACAGTGCTCCAGGACATGGGATCAGTCTAGAAAGGCAGCAGCTTGACAGGCTTCATCTCTGGGTGGGCTGGATGGAGATTGGTTCCTCTTGGCTCACAGCTGTGAGCAAGGTGAGATCAGCAGGTGAAAGGAAACATGTCTTTCACATCCTCTCTGTGCACCTTCCCTTGCCAAGGCTGGTTTAATGTCCCTGGTCTCTCCCAGAGAAGAGCAGAAATTTATTTGTCTCAAATCGAAAACATGGGATGAGTCATAAGTTTGTAACACAGTGTGGTTTTTATGGGTTGCAGTGGGGAATTGATGAGGTCTCTTGAGTGATTTCTGAGAATGCTGTCTAGCAAAGATATTCAGGAAAAAGACCAGAAATTTATATTTTCCTTCGTCTGCTTGTCCGTAATCCCTTTTCCTAAGAGGAAAACGGACCAGATGGTGTTTCTAGCTCTAGTTCCATTAGTGGTGTAGAAAGAGCTCTCTTTTGGCTTTTGGTATTATGTTAGGTGAAGGAAAGTAATAAGAATTCTGGAGATACACATTTGGTAGTCTGGATTTTTACAGATAATTATCTGTACTCTGCCAATGGTACCTGTATTCAAAGGAGTTTGACTCAGTAAGAAGTCACGCTGAAGCTCATACAAGTACGTGAAGAGTTAGATGTTTCTTACTGTGTGCAGATGTGATAGCCTCTGGCCCATCTGAGGATGATGATGAGAGGTGCAACCCCTCCCTTCCTCCCTCCTTCCAGGCTCCAGGTAGTCTGGAGTTTCCTGGTGATTGTTAGAGCTGAAAAGCATTTGCTAATGAAGCCTGCACTATTAACAGGGAACAAGGGAAGGAGAGCAGAGACTTCCTGTGTTTGCTCATTCCTGGCAATCATTACCTATCTGCTGCTCCCAACTGTGACTCTCCCAGGTAAATCACAGCCTAGACATTCCACTCCTGCCTAACTGAGTTTCAGTCACTCTGCTGCCCTGATATTAGTGCAACAAAATTGAGAGGAAGTGAGTGAAAGCCTTTTGGAAGGTTAGTCACTGTTTCAACATAAAGGACAAGAGGCCACGCAGAAACTGACTGCTGGGAGAAATCTGTTTAACTCACCGTGAAAAGAGGGTTTCCACTGTTTGAAGATGCATATTTGATTTCTGACTCAAACCGTTGTACTTCCCGTAAACCACCATACCAAACTTTTTACCAGTCTTTTAGCGTGTACTTACCCGTGCATGTGTGGAAGTTTAGTAGATAAAGAAGAATACCTCATACTAGGAGAAATGCAAGACTATGCATAAAGAAGAAGAAATGTGGAGGAAGACATCAGCTTTCACACAATAAAGCACAGGCATCCTCATTTATGTGCCATCAGTAATGAAATTCCCACTATCTGAAAAACAAATTAACATTATTGCCCAGGGTGTCATTTATAGCAATATTCTTGGTGACTAACTCTTTATTTGGTCTGTCCTAAAGACACATTGTTCCTCACTTTTGGCAAGAACTTCCTGTGGATGTGTCTTGGATTATACTTTCAGCCCTGTGTGGAATATGCATTACTATTCACAGAAAATCAGCAGAAAACATATGTGCATTTTAATATCTACTTACACACTATGTCAAAGACACAAATAAAACTTGATGTTAGAGTATTAAATTTTTGCTTGGGCCTGTGTTCAATTGAAATCTTTAAGTTGGATGTTCAGTTAAATAAAAATCAAAGTATATTTATAAACGTGCTATGTTTGATGTGGGCTAAAGTGCTTGGGGAAAAGAAGTGGACTTAGAGAAGTCTTTGGGAGTTTCATCACTGACTTTCATGGGACCCAAACATCACTCAAAAGATAAAATTGGTAACATTAACCAGTTTGTAACCATGCCTCCTAACTCTGTGAAAACAAAAAACTAGCGAAACCATAAGTGTAAAATAGAATTAAAAACACCTGCTGGGCATTAAACTGTAAAGTCTGGTTCAAGTCTTGGTCTCACTTGAATCAGTGGCCAAACTGTAGCTGACCTCAGTGTAATGAGACAGCAGTTTTCAAGCTCAAGTCCTGATTTTGGTGTTGTCTTTGCATGTCAGATAAGACATTCAAACCCCACATTTCCCACTATCTACTTTATGCTAATTAAATGAATATATAATTCATACCTCTTGAGAACTGTTTTCACAGTGACTTTAACTGTACTA
The DNA here is from genome assembly GCF_000691975.1 of Corvus brachyrhynchos. Classification (NCBI taxonomy): domain Eukaryota; kingdom Metazoa; phylum Chordata; class Aves; order Passeriformes; family Corvidae; genus Corvus; species Corvus brachyrhynchos. The sequence goes on along the minus strand of NW_008237444.1, from coordinate 271,192 downwards.
ATTGCTGTCAGGCCAGTGTCTGACACAACAACAGGTAATTGTGGGTTTTGTTTGTTTGTTTGTTTGTTTGCTTGTTTGTTTTGGTTTTGTTTTGTTTGGTATTCATGTGGTTCTTTTTTGGTTTGGCCTGTTCAGAATTTAAAAGTGGACAGGACTGCAGCCAAAAATACTCCTTGGTTATCCTTAAATTGTCAGAGTTACTTGTAAGTAGAGGGCTTGCAATGAAAACTCTACAGTGACCTTAGTGATGGTGGCAGATTATAATATGCATGTTGCTAAGAGGTCTGGTTAATGAATGTCAGTAGGATTAGAAAATTATGAGTGCGCTTTTTAAGGTTGCCATGCTGTGATAGATTTTTATCACTGAGAACAATGAAAGGTGAACAGTAATCTATGGACACTGCCTCTTTCTTTTGTCCAGAAATCAGCACCGTCTCTTATTAATTAAATTGAATACAGAACAATATAAATCTCTCAGTGCTTATTCCACTCATTTCATACATCCTAATGAGGATGAGCTTCTGAAGCTGGTGGTTGGAATCATTTATTCAGTGGTGGGAAAAATAACATCAGGATTCAGACCCCCTGCTGACTTTGCACACTGTTGTGCTAGATTTATATTGGCCTACTAATAAGTAACTGAATATATTAAATGAGACGCTCGTCACTGCAAGAGTTACAAGGGACTCCTTGTTTTTCTTCCTTGTGTATTCTTTGGTGAGGAGATTAGGGGAGATGGGCCCATTATGTAAGTCTCTCCTCTTGGTATTTCATCCACCAGTTCAAAGCCCTCTTTTCCAAACAGAAACTATGCCAAAGCTCTCATCAATCATTAAAAGTCCCAGCAGTTACAAACTCACTGATTTTGATGTGAAGTGCAACAGTCCTCCTGCTTTTCTTTCACATAAGAAAGTGAATCACACTACGCTTAGCAGTTCAAACTCTACATTGCACAGTATGCGTGATTAGTGAAGAGGGAAAATACAGGGCATTCAGCAGCCAAAGAAATGTCTCTTTAGAGCTCCTCTTTGGTAGGAAATACAATGAAAAAAGCAAGCTGGGTATTCCAGTGCTGCATATGTAGCTGCAAAACAAAAAAAAAGATCTGGGTGAGTCCTGTATATCCACATCTAGTTTTTAACTAATAGACCCAAATTCCCAGCCTTCTAAATGGAGGATGGGAAAACAGTGTGCTGCCAGACAGGAGTTTCTGTTACAAACTTAAAATACAGCAATATGATCATGCTCTGTAGGAAATGCCCTATGTTCACTTGATGAAGTTTGATAGGGAAGCATTGAATAAAGTAGTGAATGGCAACTGACAGTAAATGAGGATTTTTAAAAATCTGTGACTGCTGTATTTATTATGTCTATCAGTTGTTAGAAGACAGGCAAAACTTATCAGATATTTAGATCAGTAGACTGATCCCTTCTATAGAGGAGTTTACAGTGTGACATGGAAAACTCAATTAGCCTTATTAGCTTAGCTTGTGTAACTGCACAGGTAATTAAGTGTTGCCACCTCTGTGAAAAGGCCCATCTGAACTATGTGGCTGTACACAAGAGTGGGAGGCACTTTTATTGTTTTTACAAGCAAATTAGCAGGAGGAAGACAACATTTTCTGAAGAAGAAGTAATATACTGGATGCAGATTGGTGCAAGTGGGACTTCTATGTAACCATTATCGCCAAACCGGCTGAACAATTAACTTTTTTTTGGATGAGTTGAAGAAGGAGTTCCAGGACACAATTAACGGCATTCAAGTTATATGACTGGAATACCAGGACTGAATTAGTGTAGGGGTGAATGAGGGAATAAAAAAATATAGCGGAGACTAAATACACTCTTTTCCTTATTTGCATTTTGTGTGGCAATACATACGTGAAACTCGGTAAAAGATTTTAATATATGTTCCAGTTGACTTTGCACTGTATGTATCACCCTCTGGAAAAAAAAAAATCCATTTTGCCATGCTTCTTGGTTGCTATGTTTTCTTCCATCTGACAGCTCTACCTATTTTGTGAATGGAGCCACTCTTGCTTTTGAAGTTGTAATTTGTCTTGGAAGAACTGCCTGGGAAGCATGCTTTTATTGTTAGATCTTGAATCAGGGTGGGGCTTGTTAGTCACCTCTGAACCTATGGCTAAATCACAAATAGTATCTTCTATCTCAGGAACTGAACATTTCAACAACAGCACTTTCTTTAGAACTTATAGCCTGTATAATGCTAGTGTCTGTAAATAGTAACTATGAAGTTTACATTTGGAAGAATTTGATGAAATATAGACAGCAGTCAAAATAATTTTGCTATAGTGATAGGAGCAAGATGTAGAAATTTTATACAGAGTGGGTCTTACCTCATTGAATTTACCTCCCTCATCTCACAGATTTAAAAAAAAAATCCTAATTTTTTCCCCATTTTTATTGCTAGGTCTTAGGATCACAGGTTTTATGTGTGTTTAATATACAGAGGAGACACTTAGTAATAGATTATTAGTCAAGCCCATGACCTCTTTGTTTTGGCTTCAGTAGCTGCAGGACAAAGTCTCTGTAACACATCAGTTATAGGCCCACGAGAAAAGAAATAAATTCAAGAAACCTATGTCACTTACAGTCTGTTTGCTAAATATGGACATAAAGCCTTAAGATCTTTTAGTTCACCAATCCTTTGCAGTCTTAAGGGTCAGTTGCCCTATGTATTTACTGGAAGTATCTCTGAGTACATCCCCAAAGTTTGGGCAGGAGGAAGGAGTCAGCTGTATGGATGAGGTAGAGATGGAAGTTGCTATGGTAAGTCTGTGAGAAGTTTTTGGAGCCTGACGATCTTCTCTGGATGATATCCAGCCTTGGGATGCAAATTTTCCTGGCTGCAGTTTCCAGCATTCAGAGTCTAAAATTATGACAGATACGTAGTGCTTTAAGCTACTTCCTACTCAAATGTCTGATTCCTGGACTTCTGGACCACATCTAAAATTAAACCATTGCTTGCTGAAGATTATCATCCATTCTCTGCTAAAGAGTGTTCGCTAAAACTGCATGCGTTATCATTAATCACTTACAGTTGCAAATCTTCTACATCCATGCACTATTTACCTTTTGCATTGTGAATATATTGAGGAAAAATTATGTGTGGGGATTTGTTCAGCAAAATATCTTGTGCGAATGGCACAGAGTACACAGAGGACAGTTAGGTGGGGTCAGATGCAGAAAGGGATGCTGGCATCTAGCATGTAATTAAGATACCATATCCACGTTTTAACCTCTGTTTGTGACTCTACTTCTAAAGTAAGGGACTTAAGTAGCCACTGACTATTGCCAGTTATCTCTGTATTGTTTAAACGCGGATTTAAGTCACAGTGTTGTCTTGAACGAACAAATCATGCTTGAGAGGGGTCACACATAAAGAAATAAACTTACAAATGCTGGAATTCTGTCACTTACATCAGGAGTACTATAAAAGAACGACTGAATAGCAAAGCTGGGCCCAGCCCAATGCAAGTTTCCATAAAAGAATAAATCTATTCAGATAAACAGCCTCAATCAATTTCTGAAACTCGAATATGTTGTAATCATTCTGAAGCCAATTTTTATATGGATTTGAATCCATTAAATTCCTTGGCATTATTCCTTTTTTCCACTTCTAGTGATACACATTATATTATTAGTGTCTCTTATTGGAGAACTGCTCAATTCTGTCTGCCTCCTTCTATTTTATGTACAAATACTATATGATATCCAGGAGATGTCTTCTGTGTCTGATAGAAATTCTTAATGCATTACAGTGTGAGTGAATTCACCTGTTTATTCAAGCAGTGCACAAATGTCACTGAGCTGGTTTACATCTCTCCCTTGGCAGCTGGTTTCTGCCCTCTCAACACTCATACACCTCCTAGAAGAATGAGAGGCAGCTCTTGTCACGGCCCTCATCTTATTTCTCCTTTCATCAGGGAGCTGTAAGAACACACCTGTGGGCATGACCAATAGGCCTCACAGGGGGTGAGGAGTTTAATCTTCATGACATGTGTTGTTTCAAGCAGTGCTAGAAGTTGGGATGCTGAGGCTGTTCCTCGCTCTGGTCATTTGGATATGACCACAAGGTAAGCACGCTGATCTCCAGAAAATAATTTTTAACTGCAGCTAGTAGCAAAACACTGTCAAAATTACAAGGGATTTAGCAATTTTTCTGAAGGAAACATTTAAAGGGCCTTGTTAAATCAAACATTCCCATCTACCTCTAGAGGCATT
>NW_008237444.1:240637-266934 GCF_000691975.1 Corvus brachyrhynchos | reverse complement strand
CTGTCCCAGGTCTGCAATGTTTGGTTACACTTCTATTGTTTGATGTAGAGCCTTAGAAATTCAATTAATATGCAATTCAGTGTTCACTGGGACAATGGCAGGATCTACTCAGCATTCTGGCAGCCTGTGAAACAGATAAACTCTAACCTTTGCCAAATACAAAGGATGATAAAAGCAGAACTCACTTTTTTCAGCTGAATTAAAATACGCTGCCAATGTCTTTGTAGTCCTCATCTTTTTTCCTGCTTTATTGTGGTAACCTTCAGCTGGCATTGCATAGCACCTATAAAATACATACTGCAGAATTAGAATTAAATAGAGTTGCAGCAGCAAGCAGAAAACCAGAGACATTGAGTTTGCTCTTAAACGGTTTTCATCCCTTAGATTAAAAGTGTAAAATATGTTGGTAGATTACGCTAGGCTGTCTCTGAAAACAGGTAATGCCATAGCAGTTTACCTTAAAATACTATTAAGTTCAGTGGAGCGCGATTTCACTGAGGTTGTTACATGGGAGTAGGTTGAGATAGCATGTGCCTGTCTAAGGGCTGAGATGTTGAAAAAGTTGAGTCCAAAACTGTATGAAATCCTGTATTCCTTTAAATTATTTGAAAGTTAAGAGTGCTGTTTTCTGCAAAGAAGAAAAAATTTAAGGTTATTTTTTACCTTCAGTACTACCAGTCAGTAGACAGAGGCAGAAAAAACCCACACCCGAAAGCAAAAAGAAAGACCTAAAATACATTCAAGAATTGTAGGTTTGCATCTTATGAAAGCCTCTGTGTGTGATTTGACAGTTCATGACTATATCTCAGGGTTGAGATAGAGTCCTGTGTAAAAGAGGACAGCATATTTATGATTACTTTTGTTTCTTTTTTGCAGACTTGGGGAAAAAGAAGAAGTTCCCATGACATGCTATTTTTAGTCACTCACAAAATCACTGCAGTTCTATATTTCTCCTGCTTAGTGCAAGTGTTTTGTCTCCAAAATATTTTCAGAAAGAATAGGTGTGAAAGACTCCCATGTGCCTCTTCAAAAAATGCTTTATCTGCTTTAGACAAATCAAGTGTTAGGGCTTTGCCAGCCTGACATGTCTATATTGAAACGTATTAAAGTGAGAATCACAGGAACAGCTCCCCTAGAAGATCGAAGAGGGTGATAATCCAGGCGAGCTGCAGAAAGCTGACTTGGGAGACCTGGGGTTGGCACTGGGTGATGGATGGAGTACTTAAAAAGTCGAGTGATTAACCACAGTCATTTGAGACTGTGCATCCAAAGGATAACACAGTGTGGGTTACAGCCTGGGTAAGGAGGTCTGGAGGCTCAGGGGTGAAGAGAGGAAAACTTCACACGCTCTGCTTCAAATTGAATGGAGTTTTCTTTTGTTGGGAGGGCCTTTAGCATTGATGTCATTGCAGTGGCAGCTTCGTTCATCCAGTAGTGTGGGGACTGGTCTGCTCAATGGCTCAGACAAGGCTCAGGTTCAATCCTCTCCTGTCTCTGAGAAGGCTCAGAGCTTGGAGTGCTGCTGCCTCTGACACATGGCTGGGCTGTGAGGCAGAGCTACTCCAAGCTTTGTGACACTGTTCCACTGCATGTGACCAAATTGAAGCCGTTGCACCGAGACGGCGGTAAGGCTGACAAGATATGAACACGGAGATGGATCACCTTGGAATGTTGACAGTGCTGCAAGAGATGCCATGTGAAATTCTTATCAGGGGGATGGGAGAGCTGACTTCCAGTGGGCACACATATCACCAACCCATGAAATTAAAAGGGGCATGGGTACTGTTGATATTTCTTGGTTTTCTGAAGCCTACATTGGAGATTGCCTGTTTAGCTTTAGGTTTGGGGCTTTTTAAAGTAAAAAATGATTTAGCAAGTTTGTAACTAGTTTCAGGACTATTAAATCAGGGTTATGGCTTGAATAAATGGGCTCCTCACTGGTTTCAAGAGAAAAAAGATACATCTGGACACAGTTCTTTTATTGTCTACTTCCCTTGAGGTGGTCATCAGAAATCAGAACATCAGAAATCATTCTATGTGGAAATCTCTTTAAAGATATAGCCTATATTCAGTTATTTCACTGCCCCAAAAAAAAAGAATTCATATGAAAAAACATGTTAGGGTTATTTTTAGTCCTAAGGTATGTATTAAGATGCTATTGCATCCCTAGTTATCTTACAGAAATACTGGCAGTAAGGGGAGTGAAGTTCACATCAAGTATCCATGATCAGAGATGGGATGAGTTAAATCACTGACCATTTAATTCTGTTCACCTTTCCTCTGTAGATTAGCTGCTTTAATTTCCTGCATTTGATTTCTCCAGTGATTTTAAATTAGCTGCTCTACAACTTAAGAAAAGGGCCAGATTGTCAAGTTTTCAAGTGAGTTTGCTGACCAGAAGAATCTCTTAAGAGGTTCACAGTAAATCCAGTGGCACAGTACATTTTGTTTAAGTGCTTGTCATTAAAGGTTGGAGTGCACAGTAGACGTGAAAAGAGTTTGGAAGACTGATTCAAGTAGTAGCATTATTTTACACATGAGTGCATCAAGAGAGAACTTAGAAGGTGATAAGAAAAAATTGCAACCATGGAAAAATGATCAATTCACATTTTCATCTCTTTTTAATTAACTTGACTTCTTTTTAGTCTCTGTCATTTACGCATAGCTAGTAAGTCATACCTTGGGTCCCACTGCTTTGATAAATGGAATGAGGAATTAATTTATAGTGGTTGATTTTGCTTATATAATAATTATATCCCTGAAACTGGGAAAAACCCAAAAACTGGTTGACTGATATGAACATATTTGACATCCACTGAGCGTCTTTTTCTTTTCCCTTGGTTTGCAGTGTCTGAAATTAGTTACTGAGCACTATCTTTTCAGCTTCTTCCTTAAGAAATCTTTTTGATAAAGCTGTGAAGTCTCCAGTATAAAGCTTTACTCACAGAACCAGCACAAATCCTCCAATCCAACATCACGCGTTTTCACTGATGCTGACAATTTCTGGCACAAGCCTGTGTACTCAAGACACTCTAAATCCCTACACAGCACAGCACTGCAGAGCACAGCACATTACTGCTTGGAGGCGCTTAAGCTGTTGTTCTGGTGATTTAAACGATGGGTTGCTAGCGGGACAGGCTTGACATATCCTCACAGGCAAAAATTTCCTTCCCCTTCTCAGTCCATTGGCTCTGTTGACTGTTATTTTTTACACCTACCCAATGCTACTGCAAAGCTTGCCTTCTCCTTCAGGCTTGTGAGAGTGATGTGAGCAGCACAAGCAGCCACAGCAGCAGACACAGACAGAACCACATCAGAACTGACACCACAGCCAATGGTTTTCACAGCAATGCATTGAAGCTGCACTTTCTGTCCCCCCAGTGGAGCTTGGGGGGGAGCTGTCTGCTGCTAATAAGTTGCTCTTTCCCCCCCTCAACCACTGCTTCTCCTGCCCTTTGAATGACCATTGTCTTCTTTTTTTCTCTCTACTCTCCCGCTCATTCTCTCTCTTTTGCTCTCTCTTTCTCCTGGTACATTTCCACATGTGTGAATACACAATTTTCTATTACAACCCCTCTTATCTACCTTTCTCTGATGGTGTGTTATTACTGTTGCTGTCCTTATTTAATAAGATATGCATTAAATATTTCCTTATTAGTTCAACACTTCTCCCAGTAGAGCCCTACGCTTGATGGGAAACACTGAAGAAATTGGTGCCTAATGCCATATATTTGTGTATATGTTTTATATAGTGGCAATTATGGAACTAAAAGAACCTTGCTTTGTATCTAGACGCATAAGCTGATTGATGCTTCAGAGTATGAATTTTTACCACATGACAAAATGTTAAGAGCTTAAAGACTGCAAAACGGGTGGAATTATAAACCAAAAGAAATAAAAATAAATTTCCCTCAACAGGTTCACAACCCTTCTGTTTTCTGAAAAAAGTAGTGCAGGATAATACACCTGTCTGTGCTTCAGCTTATAACAGAATTATTGTTCATCATCTCTGTCTGACACAATTCCCTGCTTTGCAGCATTTGGTTCATCCAGTGAGTCTGTAAGTAAAACCAAATGATTCAGTTGGACAGACCTTAAAAAAAAAAAGAGCTACTTTTGCCATGATGTCCCATTCTTTCTTGCTGTCCAATGTGGATATATGACGTACTGTATGTGTCTGTCTAATGGATACTTTGCACAACCTAAAACAATTTTCAAAAGCCGCTTTTTTGTGTCTTGTAGAGCAATGCTGGTTCGGCAGGGATTATAGTGGTAAAGCTTGATATACTAGGAGTCCTTATCAGAGATTTTGTCCTCATATAAGAGTCTTAAAATGGGAGTTACCCTGTTATGGGATACTAATAATGACTAGGTGCTTGGGAGGTGTTTATGGAGGGTGAGCTAGATCTGGGGAATTAATGAAGAGATGCAGATTTTCAAAGGCTGAATATCAGGAACTGGTTTTATAGGCAATGGTACACCTATTATAAATCTTTTGAAACAGGAGCCTGTATACAGCTAAGGGAAGTGTAGAAGGTGTTGAATAGGAGCCAAGAATAAACCTCGCACAAATAGCTCCAATAATGAATAAGAATATCAGATGAAACTTAATCTTTTTTTTTATGGATATTAGCTCTGAAAATTAATTAGAGAATCTCCTATTATGGTCTTCTGTTCTCAGATCTAAAGTGTAATTTTTTCATTTTATAGTTACTGACAAGGGCAATTGCCTGAAAGAGACAAACAGAACAGAGATAGTTTGCAACAGAATGGATCATGAAGAGAGAAGATACACATAAATGGTATGTTTCTATATTCTGATTAAAAAAAATTCATCATAACAAGAAAATCTAATAGTTCAAGATCCAAAAATTAGTCATCTATATGCTTGTCTTCAAGGCTCTAAATATGTCTTAAGAAATATCTGAAGTTATAGCTTCAGATATTGTCTTTAAAAGTAAAATATTTATATTAAAAAGTCAATGCTTTTTCATAGATACAGATATTTGGATATTTTGAAGACTTGAAAAACATATCATAAAAGAACTTGCTTTTATCTCTGAGGTGTCTTGTGAGTGCTGAGATTAAATAATCACCATCACAATTTTAGTTTGCTGAATACCAATCATAAGCATTTCCCATTCTTTATTCAGTTTTACTTACAACATCATCAGTCAGATTCCAAATAATTGGGGGTTTTTGTCTCCTTAAGCTAAGACCAAAAAATTACATGGCTGTGAACTGTGAACGGAAAAAATGAGGGACAGGTGCTTTTGGGAACGGGTATGAACACAGAAGTGAGATGAAAAAGCTCACCCATGTGTCCTGAAATGCTGTAAACTTATGCTGTAGCTTTCATGGGATGAGCACCTGCAATTAGGTAAGGCATTAAGGGTCATAGTTCTGACCCCTTTATTTCAATTCCTTCTATTGAAAGTGCAGGAGATTTGCAAATGTTTGTGTAGAAATGAGGGACAGTAAAGCACTGGTGGCAGAAAACCTGTCTCTCTCAGCCAAGCGGCGCAAAGAGGCTGCTCTTGCTGTGCTGCAGTCCCCATGTGAGCTGGCTTAACACAAGTGTTGGGTTGCACTGATGCAGCTATGCCAGCATAACCCATGTAAACCCATCCCCCAGAGCCTGCCCAGGCTCCCATACAGACGTGGCCTTGCTGTTTTTGTGATCTATGTTTGCTGACAGCTTGGGAGGACAAAGCAGATGCAGTCTTTGAAACAGAGACCTTCACAGAGCACAGCTTGTTCAAGGATCCTCCCTCTTTCTGGGCCCAGTTCTGTTAGCAAACCCTGGCTGCATTCTCAGTGAATGCATGCCTGTACAACACAAAACCTGTGTTGTAACAGTGGTTTTAGATGCTTACTGGGGAAACTGGGGAGAAAGACAATTTATTTGACCATTTGGAACTAGAAGGAATATAGATCTTAGAAGTCATTCTAAAGGATGGTCTTTAAGATGGTCTTGTATTCACTGCTCTGCAGACCCCAGGCATGGTATCAGTAAGTTTAATAAGGCAGGCAGTTTTTACAGTTAGGTGAATCTCCTGATAAGTAAGGTCACAGTTACAGGGTTCACAATCCTCGAGTTCAAAAAGGTTAGAAATCTAGTTCCCCTGACAGTTCCAGAAAGCATTCTTACTCTCTGCCTAGCAAAACAGATGGTCTTACCTCCATATAAGCCTTCCACTGATTCAGACAGAGAGCTGAACAATGCCATGTGAGTAGGAAGATTGCTTCAACAATTAAGAAGGAGAAAGGTGTTCCCTCAAGAATTTTGGCAGGAGGCAGTTGCAAAAGGTCCAGGTATCTTGCAAGGAACTTTGTGCTTCATGCAAAAGTTCTGAGATCAGTACTTACATTTCTGTAAATCATCTAGCCAGACATTTTGAAGTTATCTATCTCCGTAATAGCTACACTTTTTTTTTCTTTCCAGGAGGATGGTGTGGTGGGGAGGAGGAAGGTCTAAAATAGTGTTTCCTTTTAAATTTGAGGAATGAGAAAGTTTGCATGATATTTTGTGAAACATAAGGGCAAAGCGATAGATACTCCTTCAAGAAAATAAATAGATTAGGTGCAATTGCCCAACACAATATATATTACCAATTAACAGCAGCATTAAACCATTCCAAACAAAATCATTAATTTCTCTTTAATTTGCAGCATTAGTTTGGTGTCCTTATTTTTTAGAGACTGTGAAGCCAATAAATTTCCAGACATACAGTGTTTTGCTATCCAGTCCAATGCACATAAAGTAAAATATAAATACAGACCACTTAGTTCAATAGGCAAAGAGATTTCACTAAGAGAAAGCAAAATAGCGGGAGATTTTTTTTAGTAGAATTTGCACAAAGCTAGCTGGCTTTGTACCAGTGTGATTTGACATCTGCAGCAGTAGTGGAGCTAGTGACAGGAAATGACCAGGTGCTTGACAGTTTCTGTTGGCTGCATCAGGTTGTCTTCCTGTAGGATGCAGCTGTTCACGTATTCTTTAGTGAAAGCAGATGGAAAATTCATGTAGCTAATTGGTACTACTGACATGGGAGTCAAAGAAATGTTGTTACTTTTTTTTTTCCCCTTTGACTCCCTTTTCTTCATGCCGAGTATTAACATTCCAGATGGGGAACATTAAATTATGTAGAATTTCAAACAGAAAATGTTTTTAAGATGATGAAAAATGTTCATAAAATAAATAAAGGCTGCTGAAGCAAGGACACATGCTATCTATTTATTCAATTAGTAATAAAGTCCTTGTGGTATTCTTAAAGAACTGTGGAGGCTCTGACTGAAACAGTCATTATTTTTGAGATACCGCTGTTGGATGAAGGGAAAATAAAATTCCCAAATTGAGTTGTGGAACAATGCTGCTTTGTAGATGCAGAGGTGCTGGTACTAAAGCTTTGTATAAATATGCATGATGAAGTATTTGTACGATTCTTTCTTGGTAGGACCCTAAGAGATTATTTTAAACTGCTGAGTTGAAACTAAGACAGATTGCTTGATAACACTTTCTGAGTAAATATGAATTTATAAAAAATTAATCTTAATTCATATACTGTGTCTGAGAGTTATTTATAATGCCTTCTTCTGCTTTAATATGCAGGAATATTAAGAGTAGTTCTAGAAATAAAAGGATGTGACTTGTCTACCTTTCCATATGACATAAATACCCAAAAATATTAATACTTTTTGTTTTCTCAAAATGTCTTGAGTTTTGATTTCCTATAGATTCCTACAAACAGAAACAGAAATTTGTGGAAAGCTTGGGACCCAACAAAGGCCTCTATTAACAGTAAAAGTAACAAATTTTAGTGTAAATGCTGCCTTAGCTTAAAATGCTGGCAACTGATGGACACATGAGACTTCCTTTCTTTAACAACCACTTTTAGTGTCATCATTTTTCATGCAAAAGCAAAATATTTCAGTGTACTAGTTGAACTGATAAGACCGGCTTTTTTAATGCCCCTGTTTGTTTTCCTCCCTGTTCAGTCAAAATAAAATTGCATAGAATTCAAACAGAAAACGAAATCCTTATTTTTTGCTGTTTTACCTCGTGCTTAAGCCCAGGGAGAAAAACCAAACAGCTTCATTATTCAACAAACCACTTGATTAAAATATTAGCTTTACTTACATGCTGTATATTTCTTCTAATTACTGGGAATCAGCATCAAAAACATTACATTATCTTAGAAAACATAACTCATTTACAGTTGGGGGATCTGCATTGTTCCCCTGAGAAATCCGCAATGAAGCAACCTGAGTTTTTTTAACCTTAGTGAAAGGGTGTCTTAATGACCTTTTCCTGCCTTCCCCCACCAAATATGTTGGCCACCCCTCTGCAAGAGAGGTGTGTAATAACAGGACAGGACAAGGCAATGAGTAGGAATTGCAGCATTTTCTTCTAGAGTTTTCTTGGACTGCAGCTCTTCCTCCAAAACCTCTGCACAGCCTAGGCTTACATTACTTTGATATGTTCCTGGGAATAAAGGAGCAATTCCAGCATTACACTTCCCAGGAATGAGGGAATGGATGCAATAAATGACTGGGAGACCTCTAGACAAATGTACATCTTATTGGGGATCTCCACAGATCTTAGAGGTTTAGCGACCATTTCCTGCAGGTGAGCAAACCATGCAGTGTGAAAACCCTGGTGAGGTGTGAAAACCCTGGTGAGCCAGCAGAACCACAGGGACAATTAGCTGGTGTAAAGTCAGAGTGAAGTTCTCGGGCAGGTCAGTACAATGCTGGTATTATTGAAAGTGCTGGTGGCTTGGCACAGAGTTTTAGCAGGGTTTCATGCTACATTTCAAAGATTAATCAAACTTGCTGTCCCATCTTTGGATGTGAAGCAGGCCTGTGAATTTCTGGAAATGTAATTCCACTTAAGATTTTTATCTTTTGCATTATTTTTTGGTTTACTTTGGCTAAAACTAGAAAAAAAGCCCAAAAAAAGCAGAACAGTTACAGAAAGGGGAAAAAAAAGGTAACCAAAGCCGGGAATAATGTGACAAATACACTTTGTAGAAACAGAAAGAGTGATCTGATTTCAGCAAAATGGAGCACACCCCACCCCCTCACAATGGATGGACTTTTAATCAGAGACAGGAATCATCAGTCGTCAAACAAGGACTAGTTTTTGACTACACGTACATTAAGCTGCATTAAAAACTGAAAGTTGTTGGGGAGGGCAGATAGTCCAAGCACACAAAGCAGCTGTGCTACAAGCACAGTAGTAAGTCCGGTAGCCTGTGCAGCATCACAGTAATGCTGTGAGGATGTTACTGATATCTAATTGTCACTTTCACAGACTGGGGATGAGTAGCATTAAATACCATTGGGAGAAAAAGCTGGCCTGCCTGCCTTCCTTCCTTCCTTCCTTCCTTCCTTCCTTCCTTCCTTCCTTCCTTCCCTTCTTTTCCTCTTGTTTCCCAGGAGAAGCAGTTTAGAAGTGCAATACCTCACGGGCTGCCTCATTGACTGGCATGCTGGAAAGCAACATATGGCACCAGACATCCTGCAGTGCAGTTTTGGACTGATGTAACTGAATGAACAGTCTGAATATAGGTCACTGTAATCAAATTCCTTTAAGTTATTCATACCTTGAAAATCTGCAATTGGAATTTAGAGCAGACAGTCTGCCTTATTCTTCCCACAAGGTGTATTTTACATTAAACAGTCATTTGATAAAATGTCTGATGTCAATACACAGGGACTAGTTTTAGTATGACAGATGGACACATTCACACTCAGTATCTGTCCCCACTTTGCTTTGATATATTCAACAGCAAGTGGATCCACAACAGGAAAACCCGAGAATAAAGAAGTCCCTCTCTTACCAGGGCAGGTGACAGAAGAGGAGGGGAGGATCTGGGATCAGATACACATTTTGGGATCCTCTCAAGTAGGGAGGAAAACTGAAATATATTTTCCCTAAGCAGCAGGAGCAGTGGTGTATCCTCTCCATCGTCTGACACACTTGGGGGCAGCGCAATGGTCATGCTTTTTGCAGCACCCCATCTGGAAGATGTGCTCTCATAATTTGGATTGTATGAAGCCACTAGTTAAGATGTGGGTGGTTGAAATCAGTGGCGCTTACACTTGAGACAGACAGTGCTGCCAGGGCTTCCCAGTCATTTTAGGAATGACCAAACATTAGGCGTAAGTCAGTGTAATGCTGTAAACTTGAGATCTTTCCAGATTTAAGCAACAGCTGAGTGACTTTTCTAAGGACTGAAATTTATATTTACACAGCTAATGACTATCTTAGATCTCTAAAGGCTTTTCTGGATCCCAGCGTATGATCTGTGAGAGAGGAAGCATTTTTACAGTAGGGTTTTACACAGCGGAACACCAATCTGACCAGGATACTAGGAGGTACTTAGGCAAGTTGATAGAATTTCCTCAGTGCATGCAGTCAACAGCATGACTTGCAGACTATTTTTTTATTCTATTCTTTCAAAGAGGAATAGATTATTTTGTATTGTTATTAGATCTGAAGGAGAAGTAAAACTACATCTGAAAAGCAAAGCTATGGAAACTCACATCTGTTTTCAGGGCAGTAATGGCTCAGCTGTTTGAGATCTTCTACAGACTAGTTGTAAGTGAAGCTCAATCATAAACTTAATATGCTCATGCTCAAAGGAAGGTATGCTTAGACACACCTCTGGGATGATTTTCATCTAGCTTGCTTTTAGCGCTAGGGGAAGGTATTACAGAGTGGATTACTGCTATAATAAGGTTTTCTTATGGAGATTTAGAAGTTAATGTGCTTTATTAAAATATTCGTTAATGGTTTTCTCACATCAAATGTTGTGTATCACATTAATAATTTTAATTTTTTATGCTACACATATATTTTGAAATCTTAAACATTAATGAACATT
This sequence comes from Corvus brachyrhynchos, assembly GCF_000691975.1. Classification (NCBI taxonomy): domain Eukaryota; kingdom Metazoa; phylum Chordata; class Aves; order Passeriformes; family Corvidae; genus Corvus; species Corvus brachyrhynchos. Next base: position 256,042 of record NW_008237444.1, on the reverse strand, counting down.
CAGTCTCAAAGGTCAGTTTAAACTGAAACTGAACTTTCAGGACCAGCTCTCTATGCCGCTCATTACTACTGAATAATATGATATTGGTGTGAAAAAATGCGTATCTCTCTTCATGTACAGCAGTAATATTTGCAGGACTCATCTCACAACAGCAATTAACAATTTAGAAAGCATGAGCCCACTGTGTCAAAAGGGAGCCTCCAATAGTTGAGGGATAAATAATTTCACCCACTACCTTGCATTGCATCTGCACTTTCTGAAATGAAGCAACTTCCAGGTTGTTTGAGTAGACTCTTACAAGAGCATTAGTTTGAAGCAGGTAGGTGAACATGAAGTAATTTCTGTTTCCTAAGTCTTCATGACATCTGATGCATGCACACAGTAATATAGGGAGAAGAACAATTACACATTGCTGGTAATTCAAAGGCAGTGCAATCAATTGCCCTATAGCTGTGACATTTTTAGCATGTTCCCTCTCACTCTGTGCGTGGATATATGAATACCTCCATATTTGATGGATTACTTGGGGCTTTTCTTCAAAAAACATTGTTAACACCCCCCATCTCTTAATTAAGGAGTTATCATCATGAAAAATGACAGAGTTTTCTGTCTTGTAGTTTTCTATAGCTAAGAATACTTCAGCATTTATTTTGGAGTTAGGGACAGATGCTGTGTTTGCTAAGATGACTATTCTTGAATCTTCCTAAACACGTGTTGCTGAGCAAATGTAGTTTATGGATTTTAGAGCAGCATTGGTGAGCTCTCATGCTCCCATCCTGTGGTGAGCTCTCATGCTCCCATCCTGTGGTTAAACCTCATTTTTCATCTGTTATACTGAATGGTCTCCATTTTAAGAGGGAAGAGTTTTTCTTTGGCATGTGTTACACAGTACTAGGTGAAGGAGAGATCTTGTGGACCTATGTGATTTAAAAATTTCTTGCATGCTTATTTATACTTGGCAACCAAAACGGTCCTTTCTAGGTTCTTTCTGTGTTTCTACACCAAACTCAAATGGGCATCCTCTTTGATATCCTAAGGTGGGAAATCCTTCACGATCACATAATGAGGCCTCTATTGGCTGTTTGACATGCTTATTATGAAACGATAATCTTGTGGGGTGAAGCAGAGCTGCATGAAAGCTTAGATGAAACTAGCATAGTCTGGATGCTTTTCTGTATGTCAGCTTTCTCTCTTCAAACCTTTGTCCACCTCCAGTCTGAACTCCTGAAGAGAGCATTTCTCCTAAGCTTCTGAAGATGTTCATGCTCCTTACCCATTCCCATCTTTGACCTAAGTCGTGAAGACCTTGTTTTTTCTCATGTCAGAGCAAGCCTAACCTATTTGGAAAGATGAAACAAAGATATCACACAACATCACCTCTTCTCTTTTGGTTTTCAGGTTACTTTTTTCCCCATTTAATATTTGAATTTTACAAGGGAAATGACAGAAGAATACACTATGCAACATGAACTAGCATTAAGACCCATGGCAATGCATTTCAGCTGTATTCAGACACACAACCAAACTTGCAAATGTTTGTCCTAGTAGAAATCTTCATTGTGAGGTTCTCATTTACTATTTTACTGCTTTGCTCATCTGCAAAGAGAGAGCCCAGAACTAAATGTAGACCTGTTGGTCTAAGAGAGGCTGTGGATCTTCTTTCCAAGCCATAGACCCACTTAAAAATTAAACCACTTCTGAGAGAAAATTATAGTCCCTATCATTATATCATTGCAAGTTACTAACACAGAAACTCTCATGAAAAAAAAATCTGAACTCTCTCTTTTCACTTTTAGAATTAAAACCTTTATTTAAAACTAGAAAGTGATTAGTCATCAGAAACAGTACACCAATACCTAGTCTGGTTTGCTTTTTTATAATGTTTGACAGATTTTCTTAAAAGTCTTTAAAATTGGTCATCCTTTTCGTTCTGGAAAAACACAGCTGCTTTCCCACCTTTGAACACATCAGTATTTGACAGGCAGTGGGAATCCATGTCTTTGAAGAGGCTTTTACAGTCCTTGTCTGAGGCAAAGGTAAGTGTCAATTCCTCTGCAGAATTGTTCCTTACCCTAGTTGGTTTGTCCCTTTTCCCCAAAAGTGTCTTGCAGTTGCCTACTGTACCTATCTTTACTTCAAGGCCATTAAGACCACCTCTGGAGAAGGCATATACAGCCCTGTCCCCGAGAACTGCCAGCATTACGGACGTATATCTTGATGTGCCAGCTTTCTTCTTGCTCATCCATAGCAGGCTGCTGCTTCACTGGCTATAAACCAGCAATTTTCCTTCTAGTTCAGGCTTCACAAGAATTAACAGTAAAAATCAGCACTGGTTCTTTTAAAGACAACCTGTCTTCTGAAGGCTGCCATCGTATGCTTGCCATTGATGTCAGCCAAGCAAAGAATAAGACTCTAAAATGAGTTCAGTTGTTTTTAGGGTTCAGTAATATCTCTGTATCAAAAAATAATAAGCTTTTTACATCTGGAAATCAGTCTACCAAAGACTTTAAAATTAGAGTCCACGAACAGGGAGAGATAGATGGTTGCACCTGGACATGTGGCACAACACCTTTTGCATCTCTGTTTTCCTTGGCTTGGACTAGCCAGATTTTGCTTGACAGTGCAACTGAACCCTAATGATGCTGTTTATTTGTTTTCAAACAGTGGAGAAGGCACCTTCATAGAACTGGCACTCAGTACAGAGCTGCTGATCCACTTTGGGGTAGTGCATTCCCTATTATACTTATTGTTCTGCATTTATTCTATTGCCTGGTACTGTAATACACTGCTCTCAGTATGCTAATGGGATTTCATGGGGCTGCCATCACCAGCTTGATTTGTAACAGGAAGCCAGAACAATAAAGGCTTTGAGAAGAATAATGTGAGAAATGCATGCCTCTGTAGAGGGGCATCAATGCAAAATGAAAAACAACACTGTCTTCCATTGCTTGTTACTGCCATCTCATTTTCACCAGTAAATAACTAGTGCATTTCTCTCCACAATGAACACCAACAAAAGGAAGACAGCCTTTATCAACAATGGGCATACTATCGGAGGGGACAGAGAGGGCAGAATTCCTCTCAGGCATTCTGTACAGTCACCTGTGATTCCTCACTGCTCCCAAGACCACTGTGTTTAAAGAAGCTCCCTCAAATTTTACTTCACTGACAACCCACAACTTTCTATTAGAAAATTCACAAGGCATTAACAAAGGTTCTGGCAATTTAGGAGTAGGTTCTGATTAATGAACTCATGAAGAACTTCTAGTGAAGATGTTTTGTCTACTCCCATAATTCAAATGATAATCTGCATTTTGTAGAAGCAGAGTGTACAACAGTGCTGTTGACATCAGAGCAGCCAGCCAGCAGCAAGGTAAGGAGGCCTTAGGAAATGGTTTCTTAATTTTCAGTGGGCATACATTAACATGACATAAGTTGGTCCAAAGTTACTGGCTGTTTTCTAAGTCACTCAGTGTTCTTGCCTTTATTTGGAAATTCAAATAACTAAAAGAAGATAGGTATTTTTATTAATTTCTGTCTTATCTATTTGCATTTCAATTATGTTGTTATTTCAGTGCAAAAAACTACAGCAGGGGATGGAGAAAAACACTGGAAGAATGATTAACATGAAGTTATTTCCCTTGTTGAAGACCAGATTAACCTTTCAGGAGCCTTTGGCAGGCCACACATCAGGTGCCACCTGAAATATGAAAACAGAACCAGCTGGTGTGGCATGCATGCAGAGGCAGTGCAGAACGTATTATATGGCTCACAGGCTGCCAGGAAAAGGTTGCATTAATATGCAGAAACCAACATCATCCCAGAACAGTTCCTCAAAAATTTACATGGCCCTGGAGTCTTTTACTCTACTTTCCCCCTTGGAGTGCCACAGCTTTGGGGTGATGCAAAAAGTGGCTGTGATGCAAACCAATTGTTCTGGATGACAAGTGCTCCTGCTTGTGTCTGCCCCCAGCGATTCTCATGCTCTCTTATCTGCAGGTTGTGTGCTAGGCACTGCTCCAAAAAGCACTTTTACAGCACTATTTTTGTGTTTAGCTTGGGAATTAGTTTATTTAGCTTGGGAATTTCTTAGCTCAGGTACTATGCCATCCTTCTGTGTGCTGACTTCAGGAAGCTCAAGGAGCCAGGCATTAGCAAGAGGCAGCAGCTGTACCTGGTGCACATCCTCCAAGTGCCCATATGTCCAGAAGTGTCAGAATTTTTTGACCCAAGACATGCAGCTCACAAGCTAGCTCTGGTTTGCTAGAAGGGGGGGTCTGACTGAGATAAATACAACAGCATTTCTGAACAGTGCCTGTGTGTTAGTATATTAGCATGTAAATAAATAAAAAGTAATGAATAACTGGGAGAACAGTTCTGCCTCCTGTCACAATTAAGCATACTGGAAGACTGCTGTGGGTCCATGTGCTATTTCTGATAACAATGCAGTGTGTTGAGGTGTCTCATTTCTCATGTACTCTAGACAAGTGTGCACGGTAACAATAGCTGTAATCTACTGCAGTAGTTCTGCTGTGAAAGTAGTAAAAAACTGGCTATTTTGTGATGTATTTCTTCACCTAAGTGTGCTAGACGGGTTCTAAATTGATTTAAGTGTGACTTGGTTAAACTGTATTAAAATCTAAACTCCATTAAAATATTATCAATTGATGTGCCTTGCAGGAATTTTACTTCATGAACAAAACCATGGTTTAGAGATTTATCTCCTCTTTTCCTTGTCAGTCTCCTGGAATCTAGACTCCAATGAATGCATGAACAAATAATTCAAATCTGTGACTGTTTCATTGTTCTCCTCTTTAGCTGTGATATCCCTGTAGGTTTTCTCCCTTTTCTGCATGACTGCGCAGATGTGCTTGACAGCTCACTGCCACAGACCTAGGAAACTTCTCTGATTTGGCAACGGTGTACAGAGAGGTAACAAATTTTGATGACAAAACCAAGGTGCTTAGGATGGCAATGATGGAGTTACCTGTGCAGAACTGTGGAAGAACTTTGTGGGACTATGGACTTGGGGATTAAAATTACAGATGAAATTTAACAAGATAATTACAGATGGATACACACAGGACATGGCCTTCCTCTCCTTTCCCCCATGAGTTCATAGGGAAAATATAAAATAAGTGGTCTGAGCTGACAGTAATGAGTCAGGACTTGGACTTGAGTTTGTAACAGAAAATTTTATGAAAAAATCTACTTAGTGGTCAAAAAAGCACACTAACTGTTGGGAAGTATTAGGAAAGAATACAGACAAAAGAATTTTACTATCATGTCAATCTGTAGTGGGTCTATTTTCTTTTGCTTTCAGAAAGTTGGTCTTTAGCAAATATCCAGAAAAGGACAAGTCAAGACAATTAGAGGAGATGGATCTTGCACACACTATAGGTAATTACATGGTAGGAATTCTTCACCATAGATTCCTGTGAAACCTAATATTTCACACCTAACATTTAATTTCATTTTTTAATGAAAATTGAACTAACTAATGGAAGGTGGATACCTGAAGCCTTCTAAAATGTGAAAAATCACCTCTGACTCAGGAACCCTACAAGCTGCAAGTTCTGAGAACCTTGAAAAGATTTAAGGGAGGAACAGCTGTATCCTTGCTTTGCTCTGAAGGCACCTCTCTAGGAGATAACTTTTGACCCATCTTAGGCCAGAAATTCTGACCAACTCAGGCAATTTTTATAATCATATGGTGTAAAATACATAAATAAACTTTCTAAAGCCCCTCCAGAGAAGGAGGGCACGGAGGTGACGGAAAGGCTTAGCTTTCTGCTTCTCTGGTTGTAATAAGGTTTTGAAAGTGTATAGGAACACGCATAAAGACTGAGATTCAAACTGGATGTAAACCACCAAAAATGTTTGAGGTTCTTTAGACAAGAATTGCTCTAAGTGACAAAAGTTGATTGAATATTGCAGTTCTAGTTTGGAATTATGAATCTTGTGTGTAATCTAAGTGTTTCTCTTCGAAAATATTAAGTAGTCCCAGACAATTTAGCTGACAGGGATTATTCAGGTGCTTGTCTTTAAGTGGGGGGAAAAAGTACACAATGAAGAAAGAATAAACACGTTGAAAGATGGACTTTTGAGTTGGATTTTTTTTTGTTTGTTTGTTTTGTGGGTTTTTTTTTAACTATTCACAGCTAAAATGAACTCAAGGCTGTGTTAATTTCATTGTCTCGTACTTGCACTTGCAGGGAATTTTGGTCTTCTGCCAATTTGTTTCCAAGTGATTTTTGGCCAGGAAATATTAATAAATAGAGCTCTAGTAATTGCATGTTCTTTTTTTTTTAAACCATGTATTCATGGGTAAGTTATTTTTAATCTACTAATTATTTATGTAGCTTCTATTTTCCACAGTATATAAAATTTTGCTTCAAGCCTGCAAAATTTAAAATACTGAGATCCTGAAAATAATAAATAATTTGCATAAAACTGAGAAGACAGTTTAAGAATTCTGTCAATGAAAAACATTTTTTCAAGGAACAAAGAATATTTCGCTATAGGTGCCTATTTTGGCACAGACTCTTTCTTCAGTGACTGTCTTGTAATGGACATCCCCCATTTTGGAAGGACAGTGGCTACAAAATCACCAAGACATCAGAGGTTACTTTTGTCCTAGAGTTCCTGATACGTTTGAGTATGCATATAAAACATAAATCTAACAGAAACATGTCATATTGTCTACTTCGCTTTTATAAAAATCTTACTTTCAAAAGTTCAAATATCTGAAAAAATCAGTGTTTCTATCGCAGTTAATCCTAACTGGAAGATCCACTTATCTGTGTCAAGATGAAAGCATGAACTATCCCAAATAAAGGGCTTTCATGGCTAAAGTAGAACCAGAGTGGAGCTACACCATGAAAGTGTAAGACTGAGGTCCATACATACTGTCTTTCAATTTTAGCCCTGGGCATATCCTTCTTTGACTTAAAAGTCTTAAAAGAGCTCTGATTCAGAGATACTTCTGCAGCTCTCAGTGCTAAGCTCCGTGTTTCTGCCTGATACTATGCACGACTCCACCTATGTGCTACCCTCCAAATATATGTGACTCCTTGTTGTCAGGATCAGATTCTCATCTAAATGCTGGTGTGGTCAAATCGTTTTTCTCAGGAGAGAAAGGAGCAGCCACCACTCACTGGATAACAAAAGCATTCAGTCAACTTGTGGGAGACTTCGGTTCAGTCCTTCTCACAGCCTGAGAAAGCTTGCATGTAATTTCCCACTCCTGTGTATCCAAAGCAAAAAAGAAGAATGATAGTTGTCCTCATTTTCTTCCAGACTTTTAGTTAAGAGAAAGGATGCTGCAAGTTGCAACAGCAGAGCTCTTTGCTTGGTGAAAGCACAGGGTGCCTGTCTCTGCAGAGCACCACATCACCTCTTTGGGAGCTGAGGCATTCAGCACTGGAATGGCATTGTTGTACGGTGGTGAGAAAGTTTCCCTGCTGTTACAAGGAGTAGGAAACAAGAAGTTACAGGGAAGGACAGGATGTCTTCCTCCCTCATTGCCTTCCAATAAAACACAAGTACAGTTTCAACTGCTTACTAAAGCTGGGCTCAGAGCTGGAGCATGGTGAGGGGCCTGCCTGCAGCCCTGACACTGGGTGTCACTGTGATTTCCTAATCACTTGCTCGATTTGCAAGATGTTCAGATTGTCCTCCCAAGGGATTTTGGCTCCATTGGCAGTATGTATGGGGCAGAAAACACCAAATTCAAAACTATGGATGCCGCTCCAGAGGCCTGCATGTTTCATATAATTTATTATATGGCCCGACTGGGTCATTTGTTACTCTACATACTGTATTAATTTGTGTTTTCTAAAAGCTCTCATATGAAATGCAATTTTATAGCTGAAGTGCCCTGCTCTGCTGTGTGGTCAGTGTGTTATCATTGTTGGATATGCATCACAAATGCATTTTTTTATTTTTATTATCAAAACTACTTTACATAGAAATTTTAAAGAAAATGAACTAAAAGTAGAAAGGTACAGCTACTATGCTGTGGTCATCTTGTGTACCATAGTGCATCAATGGTATCTATAATCAACCAAACATTTCATTTACACCACAAGTGTTTGGTGAAATTGCACTTTTAAAGGGTACTGGTTGTTCAGATCTATGCAGTTGGCTCTTCTTTTGCTAATGTTTGAAAGAATTGAACTCAACTGACATAAATAGATATAAAAACAGTAAAAGAAGACATAAAATAAAGTTCATATATATCTGCACATGCCAATGAATATATTAGATCTAATACATTGTTCAGATACAAGACAGAGTTACCATGTCTATTATGCATCACTGATAAGTGATTTTAGGTATGGTTATTTAAAAGGTGAGGTAAAATGTCCTCCCTCATGAAAGCTGAAACTTACTATGTTACTGCATTTTACTGCATGGTTGAGTGTGTGAGTTTGTATGTGATGAGTTTTCCTCGTATGAATTATACTTGGTTCAATGTGCTAAGTGAGGGAAACGTGGGCTGTGGCCATCAAGGAGCTGACTCACACCAAGTGCTAGGACAGTTTGTGAGGAACCTGGGCTCACTTCGAACAAACTTCAGAGCACCTTATCTTCACTGCCACTTGGATCATTCAAGAACGATGACCAGTATAGTTATCACCTACACCTCCTTCTGTGAAGCTCTTCTTACAGAGGAAATACTGAAGGCATATTAAAGGCTAGGAGAGATAAATGTAAGGGATGACTGGAAAGCCATTTTCACTTCACATCCTGAGTCTCAGAAGGTATCCCAGGTTACAGGCAAAAGGAAACACCAGGCTACCTCTCTGTGCTAGGCTGGGCTTGTGAGGCTGTATTTAGTAACGAGACTGTCTTTGATACACCTAAAGTAAGCTGGAATTAGAGTACCATCAAACTCTGCAGTTACGTCATTGTAAATATTAAGTCCCTCTTAATTTAAGGAATATAAAAGATAATGCCCAGTAATTTAAAACTCTTCCCAATATTTCTCTCTTTAAATAATAAAAGGCCTGAAGAGAGACTGGCTGTTCCACACTGATGAAACAACCAGATATTGGTTTTGGCTGTAGCTGCTTTCATCCTTATGAAATACTCACCAAATAACTATTTCTGGATGTAATATCTCTGGAAAATCTCCACTCCATTGATTCTGAGCATGTGTGTATCTGTACAATCAGCACAAAGCACTGGTGCATCACTGTTCTGGGAGCAGTTTCCCACAGTGTGCACTGATACTGCTGTGCCTTGCTTTGGCTTTTTTTTTCTGGGTGTGAATCTGTATCCTTCTAGAAGTGCTAAATATATTAGTACAGAAGAATTAGAGGGCATTTTGTGATTTTGAAATCTAATGACAAAACTAAACAGCATGACAAAACGAAATCAGCACTTTGATGCCTGTGCTTTGAAAAAAGTTGGTTCTAAAAGGTTGGTGACTCTGGCAGAAGAAGGTCTTCCTTACAGAGGTAGCTGTCTATTGCTCCTATTACTTGAGTGGCATTTGACCATTTGATATGGCTGTTAATACAAGAGAAGATAAAATCATATGAGAATCTGTCCTTTAACACTATTCCCTCTGTGGTGAGTTCACCTTGACTAGTTTGTCAGCTGCCCACCAACATGCTAATCTTCTCTATCACTCTCTCTCCAACAACAGGACAGGGGGAGAAAATGTGCTGAAAAGTTCATGGGTAAAGCTAAGGCCAGGGAGGTCACTTACTAATTACTGTCAGGAGCAAAATAGACTCCACTTGGAGAAATTAATGTAATACATCACCAATTAATTATAACAGACTAATATAGTGAGAATTAAGAATAAAACTCAAAACCCTTTTTCTACCCTTCTTCCTAGGCTCAGCTTCTCTCCTGCTTTTTCTACCTCCTCCCTTCTAGCAGTATGGGAGGATGAGGAACAGGGGTTATTGTCAGTTCTTAGTGCTTCACCTCTGCCACTTCTTCCTCACACTCTTCCCTTTGTGGTCCTGGCCATGGGATACGGTCCTTCACAAATTGCTCCAGAGTAGGTCTTTCCCACAGGGTGTGGTTCTTCAAGAGTTTCTCCAGTATGGGTTCTTACCCTGGGGTGTAGCCATTCAGGACTTGCCCCAGTGTGTGTTGCCTGCAGAGCCACATCTGCCAGAAACCCCCATCTTCCGTGGGCTGCAGCCTCCTTTAGGGCACATCCACCTGCTGCAACATCAGTTTCTTCAGGGGCTGCAGGGGGATCTCTGCTCTACCATGGACCTCCCCTGGCAGAGCTGCCTCACCGTGGGCTGTGCCATAGTCTGCTCTGGTACCAGCAGCACCTCTTCCTGCTCCTTCTTCACTGAACTTGATATCTGCAGGACTTTGCTCTCACATTTTCTCACTCTTCTCTCTCAGATGCTGTTGTGCAGCCTTTTTTACCACTCCTTAAATATGTCATTACAGAGGTGCCACCAACATCATGGACAAGCTTAGCTTTGGTCAGCAGCTGGCCCACTCCTTCTGTCCAACATGGGGACACCTTCTAGGGTCTTCTCACAGAAGCCATCCTGTTACAACCCATCCATGAAGGCAAGGGTAACTGGGGTTCTTGTTAATAGATCCCCTGGGGTGGATTAGAGTGAAGTGACACTGAATGGCCTGCTTTTATGTATATATCTGTGTATTTATATATAAAATATATTTATACTGATTTTAGAGCAATCTTGTTTGCAGTGGAAAGGAGGTATGTAGCTATTTTTGGTTATTATCTATAGAAATCTAGCAATAGGAAAGTATAAAAACTAACACTTAAGAAAATACATAAGGAAAAGAAACAGAAAGGGTAAGAGTTGAAAGGTACACAGTCACCACCTGTGGATCCAGTGACAAGACTTGATTGTTTCAATTTCAATATCCATTGGGTGAAGTCACGGTCTCAGTCTTGATCTGTCTGGGGTGTGGGAAGGGCCTGAAACACAGAATTCAATGTGTCAATTAATATGGTCAGGTGGGAATGCCCAGGTACCTCCCCTAGGGCAGTTTAACACTGTTGCAACACTGTGTATCACAGCCAGACCTCTGGTGGGAGGCCCCAGGAATGAGTCTGGGGGGTCTGGGGAGGTCTTTGATGGTTTATGACTCCTCCTAACACATGGCAGCTGCCTCTCACGTTAGTGTAGTTGAGCCAGCTATGCCCCATCAGAAGGGATGAAAACCCTCAGGCCTACATGTGAATGTGAATGTCACGATAAATCCCCCAGGAGGTAGTTTTACACCTGAACCATCTGCGTGAGGGAGGACACTGGCATGATAAAAAGCACTACCCTATCTCCACAGGGTTGGTTTCTTTTTCCCCATCTGGCTCACAACCCATCCTGTTGCTAAGCAAAGACTGGTTTGCCATGGTCATCCTCTGGCGGTGGGTGTTCCTCCCTTCTGCACCTGGGCTGTCCTTACGCAGATCAGAGGTTTCACTGCACACCCAAACCCTCTCCTCCTCCCTTTCAGCTGCGGGTTGCAAACTGGCCTCAGCAAAGCACCCACTCTTTGGGTCACTGACCCTTAACATTCCTGTCTCTCACACACCCCTGTGGTCCACGTGCTACCAAAACCTCACCAGGTAACCCCAACAGACTCTAACATAGAAGTACACCATGGAAGGGAAAAGGAAGTACAACAGCATAAAGTCATGCATTACCAATGCAGGATGGCCATTTGTTCTATAACTGTGCTGTCATTTTGCATTTGACTGTGTGGCCCAACCTTGACAGGAACCTCGTCTACACTGAAATTCAGACTTCATATTTTCATCAGAGGATAAAAGAGTATGCCCTACACATTTTAACATTTTGTTTCACACAGCAGGTTATGTTATGGCAGATATTTGCAATGAACATTCTAAATTGTGGCAGAAGAAATGGTCTGTAATTTATTATCCATTCCAGGAGCAATGCTGTCCTCCACCACAAAGAATTTCCTCACAGACCTCATTCTATGCATATATTCATCACATAATGTACCTATATTCCATATTAGATTTTAGGTCTATTTACCAAAGCATGTGCAAGGCTCATGTTTTCTCTTGCTCCTCTTTAAAACAGTGAATACATTATATATGGGTTCCAAGTCTCAAATCAAGCTCCTACAAGAACTCCAGAAAAACTTGTTTGCTGACTATCATGTTACTGTCATACTTTCCACCTTCCTAAAGTCACCTAATTGTCATGAATTACCAAATGAACACGTAATGCAGAAAGCTTAGCAATTTACTGTTTCCTCAATTAATCTGAACTTTTGTTTCAGATTGGTTCCTGTTCTCCAGTTCCCGAATTTTTAATGCACCATTTCTTACTGGAACACAAAGGTTTAACATCTCTCACACAAGACTCTTGGTGGCATTTTATCACTTGAGTGTTTCCCTCCCACCCCACATACTTTTCCTGTGTGCAGTCTGGGTGACTTTTTTTCCTTGCTCAATGGCACACACCACAGAAGTGGAAAGATTTGAAATATGAGTTCAGTTACAATTTAAACAGCAGTAATGGTACTGTATTACTTCAAGCTGGTTTCTGCACAGTTTTTTCACTGACTTAATTGCATGAAGTGGTGGTATGCTGGTGCATTCTCCTATAGCTAATCTTATAGTAAGGTATAAGGATACTTTCTGTACCTTTGGCTTACTGCTATTCTCTTCCAGGACCAGGTTCTGTGGGTTTACATACTTTTATATCAAACTGACTGCATCTGTCCTTGAGGGCAATGTTGCACTTTAATGGTATGGTTAAACACAACAACTTTTGTGTGTAGACAAACCCTCAGGGCTCAGACAGATGCTAAGTTTACTGCAGCTCAACGAGTTAGTGCACATCAGCAGAGCCACAGTAACCAATCATACACATGCATTTTGTCTGTCCCAAATGTGAGGTAAAAGGTAAGTGCTTACAACTCTCTTGCTGAGTCTCTCTTTTTTCTTACTTTAGACAATACTTGACATGGGATTAACTTCTGTACAAGCACAAAACAAGTCTGACTGAATCTAAAACATATAGGAGATCACTTTTTAAAAAGCTGAGGAGGACAGAACTTCCACGGGACAGAACTGATCCATTTAGAAACCAGTACTGGAGAAAAATAACTGAAAGTTGCCTTTAAAATGAATTTACTGACTTTTTCCTCCTGTAATTGACTTAAAGCCCTGGGTCTGGGATGCAAAATAGTTGCAGCATGAGGATGCTGTGACTCCAACCTGTACTTCTGGTGAGGGTGAGGGCGTCTCATTTGGTGCTTAGGCTTACATGGAGAGACAAAGCCTTTTTCCTCAATTTGTTCCTCAAATATATAGGTCATCAAAGCAATTTTAAAATCAATGTAAACTCTGAAAATGAGCCAGCACCCAGTCCCTCAAGATTACTGTGATGTGCTGAGACTGCTCGCTCTGACAGCAGCACTTTGCGGGCTCCAGAGTTTAGTCATCTTAATGCAGGAAGCCATAAAGTAAAGCAGTACAATTGTCTTACAGATCACCACTAGTGTACACCAGCTGTGATAGATTTGGCCTAACTCCATCTGTGTGTGATGCACCAAGACAGACGGGTCAAGTGTAACCTTGCCCACTCTTTGCAGACATGAGAGGTAACCTGCCCTCATGCAGCATGTTGAGGAAGGACCTCCTTACAGATACTTGTAGCATAAATGAGCAGCAGTTGTAGCACTAATGGCCTCTGAAACTTAGAATAGTTCTAATGGACCAGCAATGTGGATAAATAAACCCCCTTGCTGTAGAAACATGCCCTTAGACTGGTGTCATGCCAATTCTACTGCTGCAGAACCAGAACATACTTTCTCTAGCTGGCCCTAGTGTTATATCAGCTTTCCTTAAAATTAACCATAAATGTGCTTAGGACAAAAGACTCACAAAAATATTGTTTTTACACTCTCTCACTCTGCCTCATATTCAGGTTTCTGCTTAAAACCTTCTTCCCTAGCCCTCACTGTCCTGCCCTGTCACTGAGCTTAAAGGAAACAGTGAAGATAATTACTATCACTTGCAGTGGAGCCAGAACTGTGGGCTGCAGAGTTTTTTGGGGTTTTTTTTGTGTCTCTACTCACCAGGCCTGTTCTACATATTCTAGGAGGATCCTCTGATAGGGTATATTAAGAGCTGCTGACAGTCCCAAACTGAGATTACATGGCTAAAAAGTAATGGCACATCTTCAACATCCTGGGCTCACTGCTACTGTGCATTCCCAGTATACAATGCAGACATTTCTAGCCAGATTTTTCAATCAGTTGAGCCTATTTTTAAAGCATTTTAATTTTTCTTCTGTGTTTTTTTTCATATTTATGCATTCATACATTCTGAGTTACTAAAACTTTGTAATACATATTTATATGACAACTCCAAACATTATGATGCCTTGTTTAGAAGTTGAAAAATGCTGTTTTGAGGCTGAATTATCAGTATTATTCAGAAAATTACTTGACGATGTCATCTGAGGCTGACACATCATAGTAGTTATTCTTGCAGAGATGTAAGTCTGCTTAATAGGGACATTCAGTACTTCCTATTCTTCTTAAATATCAGGGAGCGGTTTTTTGCAATATAGCTGAGTGGGAATAAAGACAGTAGGGTAAATATGACAAAATGCAAACATGAAAGAAATATATATTGATTATGTGTACAAGCCTGCACAGTTGGAACCAAATATCAAAATAATTTCTAGCCTATCAGGCACATGTTTTGTGATGGACAACAAAACAAGTCTCACATGAAGTGACCACTTGATATCTTGACAATTATTTAGTGTCAGCATCAGTGTTGAAGCTGAAATGCATTAGTATCAAAAGTATAGAAGACTAGTTTCTACAAGAATAAAATCTGATCATTTTCATATGAGCCTAAATGACTTCAGGCAGGATTGTCACAGATATGGGAATAGAAATGAATTAATATTCAAAATTACACAGGGGCATGTGGGGATTATTTTGCAATAAAAATAATTTCAATTTATTAAAAAATTATAAGCATGAGAAACATTCCAGGCTAATGATGATCATTACCGGGCAAAAAAATGTGGCTGTTGATTTAGAATGAAATAATTTATGTGTAGTATATATTTACTCAGTCTTAATCAACATCACAGTAATATAAATCATTATTAAATATTCAGGTGAAAGCTTGAGGTCATGGAGGGCTCTGCTATATTCTCTTTCAAGAACTCAAGGGACAAACAGGGCAAATTATGGCAGATACAGTCATGCGCCGCTTCCCTTCTCCCCTCCTCTCCCCTCCCCACATGTCAATATATCCCTTGGGGACTCTTCCCACAGAAAAACAGCATGGCAGGTGCTGTCCACATCACTTCTCCGATTGCTGCGACCTCCAAGGCAGCAAGCATCAGGCAGGCCCGGTGGCAGCGGTGAAAGGAGGCTCCCCCGCCC
>NW_008237444.1:212453-240577 GCF_000691975.1 Corvus brachyrhynchos | reverse complement strand
GCAGCAGGCAGCAGGCAGGCCAGGTGGCAGCGCTGAAAGGAGCATCCCCTGCCCCAGTTCTGCTTCTAGGGCTGCTGGAGAAGGAAGAGTTCATCTGAGGTTTAGGAGGAAAAGAAATAAATGATATTTTTAAAAGAAAAACTGTAAAGATTTTCGCTGCTTTTAAAGGCAGGGGAAACCTTTTTTGCTAGTTTGGTCTTTCCGTGATAATAGAAAGCACAAGCCTGAGGGTGGTAGGAGGAAGAAAACATCCCGCTGCAGAATTATATAGGATAAAAATAAGGGCTTGAATCTGAAACCATGGCTCCTTTTGCCTCTTCTCCTACCTCCCAGAGAGAAATGGCCGAGTGCAGTAAGCAGAGCGAGTGTATCAGTTATAGCCACCAGAGAGCTGCCAGATGTCTGCTTCGCAATTGGAAAACAAGGGGAAAAAAAACCAGCCCAGCCCAGACACGGGGGCGGGGTGGTGGAATCTGATAGTTAGTATCAGAACCCAGGGAAAATTAGCTAATGTGTATGTCGGAACAAGAAATCCTCCCTTCCTTGCAATTACTCAAAATCTTGGCTTGCTGTTGAGAACGCATTTTAGAGCCTGGCATAATTAAGTGCAAAGCAGGAGCCAAAAGGGGAAAAGCAAACCGTTGAAAAGAAGAACTAAGAGACTAAAACCATTCCTCATTTACATATTTTGCCATAATTTCAACAAGTTCAGCCAAATTGCATTGGGCCAAATTGATACTGATATTAAGCAGCAGCAGCTCTACTGGCTTAAGAAGTCATTCTGGACATGTTCTGTAAAACTGAGCTCAGAATTTGGCCCAGTGTTTGAAGAGTATTTTGATCATATGTAAGTTTCCTGGTATTACAGAAGTGGAAGTTGCTGAAAAGCTTGTGGCTGAACCACCTTTCAGACTGCTGTCCTGTAGTGAGGAGCTATTTGTTCAGCAAGTACAGCTGGACTTCACCCCGGTTTTTCTCCTGTCTGGTGGCCATCAGTCCGGCCCCAGGAGTACAGAGCGACCTCACTTCATGTCCACATTGTGCTGACTTTTAATTTTATCTCACTGACTCCCAATTTAGTGCAGGAACTTGGAAGGTGGTGCAGTGCATCTGCATCCAATCCTGACACTGGCTGGGAGGGAGAGGAAGGAGGCTGGGCTCCCTCCTCTATCTACCAGCCAAGAGCTCCCCAGGGCTGCAAGAAGCCTTCTGTCTGTGTTGAGTTCTGCATTTAGCAAAGAGAGCTTGGTAGAGAGGAAACTCAGAGAAACTCCAGGTTTTCAGTGGGTCTGACCCCAGGTTTGGTTTCATAAACCTGATGTCAAAGCCAGCCAGAGCACTTTAGCAGTGCTTGGCCATGAGATTTAGAGGTTCTTATGAAAACTCCAAGAAACATTAAAAAAAAAAAAAAGCCTACCTGCAAGATAGAACCCTTCATTTCACACAGCTGTATTTAAAAGTCTCATTGGACTGAATTCAAGCCTTACTACGAGAAACTGCATTCTTTAGATCCTTGTGCTGAAAAGGTTAAAAAAAAATCTTAACGAAGTTCTTTGCAATGAGAAAGATTTGCTCTTCACCCACTGATGGTTATAGCAGCTGAGAGTTAAAATTAAAGTTTAGTACTGGCATTTTTTCATTGCTGTTTTCAGTGGTAGAATGTGATTTCTTTCTGGTTTAGCAGCCTTTCATATTTGTTTAGAGAACTCAGAAGGGAAGTAACTTTTGAAATATTATAAATGGTTGACTTGTTGCATAACGTGTATTTTCCAGGCCCTTTGCTTGTTGTTGAGTATTGATGAGATATTACAACTGACAGAAATGTCTTTTCTTCAAGAACGGAAATGAATTAGTAAATGTGAAGTAAAAATGGTCCATTTTGTGGAAATCTTAGAAGGAGAGGGGAAGAGACAGACAGATGGTCTCACCAAGAACTAAGTATAAGCAGAAAGAATAAGATGTATTTTCATATTGCACAATGAAAGTTCTTCAGTCTCACAGAGTATTTAATGTTTGTGTTACTACTGGTTAAATGGACTTCTATTTTTTCATTCTTCTGGTCTGTATCCACTGAATTGTTATTTTTGTTCAGCTGCAGCTTCAGAGCATTTAGTGATCAAATCTCCCCATAGGATTTGTTTTTGCAAACCCTAGAAGTCTAAGTAATTTTTCTTTATATATTTGGTGTAGTTTGGCTGTTGCTAGGTTAATGGGAGGGTTGCTTTTGTATTATTACTGTGCACATTAAAGAACAGGTATAGGATCTCTCATCTGGGGAATTAGTAAGTGAACTATTTTAGTCAAGATACAACTATTATGGGACCAAACTCTGCAGACAATCATCTGTGTCAAAAGGAATTGCAATGAGGGAAAGCTAGGAAAATTAAGAGGTTGGAATGTGGTCCAGCACACTTGAGAGGTAACACCCACATATGGAGGGCCTCCATCTGAAAACATGAAAAGCATCATCAGGCCTTTGCCCTCATGGCTGGAGGAGAGTGAGACCATGCTTCAAGTTTGAAGGTCCCAAAAGTATTCCCTCATTGCAAGGCCCTCCAGCTAATTACAGATAGACATGGGGAGTAAGTGGGCAAAGGCAAAAACATGGTAAAGCCCCATCTGTATTGTCATTCATGAAAGTAATTTATAAATATTCAGAGAACACAACTGTTTGCTCTTGTGTGCTCAAGGACCCCTAGAGTCCCTCTGGCTTGTGGGACTGTTACAGCTGAGAAGTCAACCTCCTTCTTGAAAGTTTCTCCTTGTGCAGTCACAAATGTCACCTGATGCTGGTCAAGACAAGAAGTTCTGGGAAGTAGATCCCTGCACCTTCCTCTCTCATTATTGCACTTACCTCTGAGAAAGGAGGAGAGCTCCAGCATCGCTCAGATTATTTCACAAAGCTTCTCTATAATTCTGTTATAATGCATTGTACAAACATGTAAGTCAAATGTTGCTACTTCATTTTAATGTGTAAAATTTCTCAAGCAATAGTTTGGATGAAACAGAAAGAATTTTAGGTTAATAACTGAAATCAGCATTAACTACAGGACTTTTCATTGTTCCTTTGACTGATGTCCCTAGTACCCACTGCTGTTCACAAGACAGGATACCTGAGTACAGAGAAGTATCCCTGTATAGCTTTCTCTATCATCCTATTTCTCAGGATGGTTGTGCAAATCTGCTTCCTACAATCAGATTTTCATAGATTTCATTCATAGATCAGATTTTCACAGAGCATAGAAGAACCTCTTCATTCAGATTACATGGAAATAAAGCTTCAAAAAGATACACCACACAAA
Source organism: Corvus brachyrhynchos (assembly GCF_000691975.1). Classification (NCBI taxonomy): domain Eukaryota; kingdom Metazoa; phylum Chordata; class Aves; order Passeriformes; family Corvidae; genus Corvus; species Corvus brachyrhynchos. The sequence goes on along the minus strand of NW_008237444.1, from coordinate 237,275 downwards.
ATCAAACCTTTATCAATCATCTAATAAGTATTTTGCAGGATCTGTCCCAAACCATGGGATTCTCATTAGTTTAGGCAACTCAGGGAAGATGATCTCGGTTTTTAAACCCAGTTTTTAAACTGAATGTCATCTTTGAGTTAATTGATCCATTGAGCTTTCTGTGACTCCCATCTAAGCTTTAGAACTAGGTTCCTTTTCTGTAGAAGCACAGCAAAATGTTTTGGGGTCTGAGACAACATATACTTGGGATAATAAGGATGTCATAGTTTTTAAGTTCTACTGGAGCCCACATTTAGACACAGACTTGTCTTCTCTTGAGTAGAAGGCAGATCTTTTCAACGATAGTGCTCTGAATTACCCTTCTGAAAAGTTGTCTCATTACAGAAAAAGTTAAGGCATCTTTGCTGAACATCTAAATCACATGCTGATTTCCACCTTCAGGGCTGACAAGTGTGTAGACATGTAGAATCAGCTAAGTGAAATTGCGAGGAGCAGAGTAGCTCAGGTCCTCTGCCATACTCAGTAGACAACTATTCACACCTTCCAAAAGTTTTGGTATGCTGCTGGGAGGAATGTGGCTGAGCAGGATGGTCAGAAACAGTACGGGTGTGTGCTGGGCCAGGCTGGAAGCTGTTTTATTACCTCAGCAATTAGGGAAAGGCATATCTGCATAAGAAGGAGACATCATTCCACACTAGCTTCTTTTAATTGCTGCCCCAGCTCTCTGGTCAAAAGCAACTGGGCCTGGCTCCGGTGAAACAGTCTGCAACAAAGCTTAGAGCTGGCCATGGGCAGACTGTGCACATGGGCAGATGTGACAACCCCTGTGAGAGAGCTCTGGGGACAGAGACTGCCACAACGAGTAGAGGCAATGGCCTTGGCACAAGGGCTGCTCCCTGCAGCTGAACATGCTTCCCTCTCCACCAGCCTTTTTACCTTTAGGGGGCATTTAGCAGTGGCAGGACTGAGCTGCTGCTTCTGGAGGGAGCCAAGCAGCAGGCTGCTGAGCCTTCAAAAACAGGGCCCATGAAGGAGGAAAGAGGTAATGATGACTTTCCCATCTGCCATCCCTGCTGAGTCCTTCTCAAGTTCACAGCTCAGGGATAGGCAAAGTCAATCCAGTCTGGTAGAGGACTTCTCTCAATTCCCTCAGAGGATTAAGGGCTCCATTAAATCTGGACAAATTGAGGATCTGTCCAAGGAAGTTATTTGCTTTCCAATTGCATGTCAGCAAAATTTTCTTAGCATATACTACAGAGGAGACTTGATAAGCTAACAATTCCATGCCTCAGTGAGTGGGCTGGGAGAAATTCATGCTGTGGATCAATTCCCTGGCCATTCCTGGTAACTTCTGTACCCATCTGGAGAGATGAAGCACCAAAGGTTACAGTGGCATCTCCTTGTACTTGTAGGTGGAATTGCTTCTGCCCTTTCCCTATCTGTCTTCAGGCCAACAGGCTCAAAGCTGGAAAGTCAGGTAGGCATTGCTGGGAAGCCCTTAACTGTGCCCCAACACCCCTTCTATACCACAGACTTTGCTTCACTGGGGTTTAGTGTGAGCTGTTTGGCTGTGGTGGCTGCTGTAGTGACATCCCAGTGCCCTTAGGTGTGGGGAAAGGGCCGGTGGATCAGCAGGTTTGTGCAGAACACTGTCTCCTCAGAACTGGCAGTACTGGCAGCACTTCAAGTGTGGCGTGGAGCTGTAATTGGAACCATTTGTGGTAATAAAAATCCTCTTGCTATACATGTGTGTTGTATTTAGGATGTGCTTATGGAGTCATTGAGAGTTTTGTATTCAGCTAGGACTGGTCTCACAGGCAGCATGCACTAGTCCATGGAGGGTCTGTTCTAAACCCAGCTCTCTCCAGTGGTTTTAGATGAGGCTAAAAGAAATTTTCAACCTCTGTAGGCAAGAAGTGAAGAAAACCATATTGCATTAATTTTACACAAATTGCTCAATATGGAATTTGTCTACAGTAGGACAAAAGTCCTTCCTTTTGTGGAAAAAGCTACAGGACCACCAATGAACTCTATTTTACTACTCATGAAAAAAAATTAGCCCTGCTGTGCCGACCATAGTACTACAGCTGCCCTAGGCAAACAAGCACATCCATGTTTACAACTGGACAACCTTCTCCCACAGGCTTTTACACTGCTCTGGCAGTTCTGAGAAACATCATTATCTCACATCTATAGCTCCCATACAAGGAGGAAAAGTCACTGTTCAGTTTGTGTCTGTATGCTACATCTCTATGGATACCTCCAAAAACTGCTTGGAGGTTAAAAAAAAAAAAAAGATCAAGTGTTTATAATAGAAGAAATTGACAAAAATATTTAGTTTGCTATCTAAGAAGAAAAACAAAAAACCCACACATCCCTTCCAATTCTAAGGACACCATAAAATAATAACACAAGAGACTGATGTCTGAGACTGCAAGGTTATTGTTAATGGACTAGATTCCCAGGAATTTGTGCAATATTAAGGAATAAGATGATGGAACTTTTACTGCATGAGGTACCTGTTCTCTGAGATGTTAACAGTATCAAGGAGGAACATGCACTGTCACAAAAAAGTTCTTGTCCAAAGCCAGTGGCTGGTCCCAAGGAAATGAAGGCTTGTATGATTTCTACATGGGCATAAACCATGTAGACCATGGGCCCATGGGTGATGTCTGCATGTAGCTGCATTGGTGTCACTGAGATACTGAATGGGCAGACAGGTCTTCTCATACCTGAATGTTGGATGAAGTTGTGGAATTGGGATCCAAGTGGACAGGAAAGGTCATGAGAAGAAAAATAAAATGAACAGCTGCCTGCATGTTTTATTAGCCTGACTTCCTAAGAAAATAGGACTTGCATAACAGAATTACTTGCCCACTTGCTTTTTCTGTCCTGCCCTCAAATAACTTCTGATTCTGTTGGCTTATTTCTACTCAATTTATCAGAGAGGTATCAGCCTTAGATATATTCCATTCTGCCAGGTTTCATGAAAACTGGCAGCTAGACAGGGATAAGAGCTAAATAAGTACTCCAAATGAGGGGAGGGTTTCAGCATGAATTAAATAATTACCTGCTGTGTTTTGCCTGCCAGCTGGCCAGCCAACATGGCCAAATGACTTCAAGCCCATCAGCAAATCACTGAATCAGGCTTTTTTTCAGTTGGTGTTGAAAAGAACTGGAAAGGAGGTAAGAGATAAGTGTATGGTGCCTGAGGGGAGGTGTAGAAGTAAGAAACAAGAATTATTAAGGAGGGAATGGGGCAGGGGATACCTGGAGGAAGAGGTAGAAGTGTGGGCTGAGGCAGCCCTAGGAACAGAGCAAGGGGAACTGAGGTTACAGAGGTGAGAGAAGGCCATGGTGGAAGGACTGGGAGTTATTGCGGGGCAGGCAAGTGTGAACACAGTCTTCCTGAAATCAGTCCTAATTACTGCTGCTGCTCACAGGATGGCTTGTATATACAGAGTCTGTCATGAATACATTACTAGCCTACTTTCATAAGTGATCAACACCCCTACCTTTTGTGGATGTCAGAGGGAGTCATGGGTGCTCAACATCAGTAACTTTCAGGTGCTGTCAATATAATTTTAGTTAAATTTCCAACAGCTATACTTAACTGCCTTGCAGCATGAGAATTATTAGATCATTGCACCTTCTTATATCCATCACAGTAAAAGCAGATCTGCAGAGGGTATTAATTTATGTACACTGGTAAAAACAGAGAAAGAAACATACCATATAAACTGTCATCCTGATTACCAGAGGTCCACAGACTATATTGTTCTGCTAGATACTCAATTCTTATTCCCTCAATTGCTGTAAAACATATATATAGTTCAAATCAATTAAAAAGAAATGTTTGGGCAGAATCGATAACGTGTCAGCCACAGAAAGATTTAGCAGCCACAACTGAGTTGAAAACATTGCAGAATCTTAAGAGCTGATTCACACCTTATTCAAGTTTTATGTTGGAGTAACTTCAGTGAAGCATAAACTAGAGCAACAGAGAGATTGATAGTTTATATATAGTTTTATATAGTTTTTTTAATAAAGGCAACAGAATGAATGAGCCTGGCAAGAGACCTCCAGAAAGGACTTTATCCTCTGTGCTGTTGGTGAAATCTATTATCCTTTGAGGCAGCTGATCAGGCATCCCTATCAAGGCTTACACACTTAATTTTTGCTGCTTCTTTAGGAGATATGCAATCTTGTAAGTAACTTCAGAATTTTTAAACAGAATTGTACTGGAAAAAAATTGCTCAGGACTTGGAGACACCCACTACAATTTTGCCATCAATTAAGTTTGGACTATCCCTGAGCTACATCTGTCCCTTGCATAGAGTTCATCTCTGGTTACGTCTGAAAGATTCTTGACAGAGAGGACTTCTCCCAGATACTCGGATTATTGCTGTCATGTCATACACGTTATCACTTGTTTCACAGGTACAATATTTCTATCTTAGAATATTGACACTCAAACCTGCCTTCACCTTAATGTGTAGAAAGCTAGGCAGTATAGTTTGGTGTATTTTAAGGAACAATATGTTGTCATTTTCAGAAAATCCTGCTAGGGCTACATTTTTCAAAGGGCTTTGAGGGATGAAAAACTGAGTTATGAATAGCTCTCTATACACCTCTTTCTCTAATTATTTCAATTATACCTTTAATTACACACACAGAGGAGCAATTTTTCTGATTTACTCTTGTATTTTAATCGTGGTTGCAAATTCCTCCCATGGCTGAATTTTGAAAATGATCTGCGGCTGAAATTAGATCTGCCCATATCGTTTGATATGCTTGTATTACTCTCACAACTAAGAAGCTTCTTCCTTCAGAAATTTTACTCATTTAACAAGCTGTGGTGCCTGCTTTTTTGTTGAGAGAAAGTGTTTTGGTTTTTTTTTCCCCACTGGCTAAATTTCTCAGTGATATAGCTCAACACATAGTGTATGCAGTTAGCTAAGCATGGGAGTGCATGGGAGCTTGTTTTGAAGTCATCATCAACACATCATTCATTCAAAGTTTCTTCTGCGAAGACATCTTTGTTACCAGATACCAAATACAGAACTGTAATTTATGCTGTAGATTGTTTTGCAGGTAACATAAGTATGCATAGTTTTGTCAACATTTTAAGCAGCGTAATTGAACCACTCTGTGCCACAATGTTTGTCAGCAGGCATGCCACTCTGGTAACTTTTTACTATATAATCTAACATGCTGAAGCAACAGTGGTGATACTGGATTCTTCTTTGTTGGTCCTTATGTGTCTCAGAGAGTTGCAAGTGATGCAGGACTTCTCAAGGGAGATAAATATTAATACATACCCTTAATGTATGAGTAAGTTCTAGAAGGTGAGGTGTCATCCCTCCAGAGGCAGACCTGCTGATGGACAAATACGGTAAGAGAACCAGTGACTCAGTCTCCACTATCTTGTGTGATCTGCCTTAGTGTGCTGACTCCATTAAGGGAATGAAAAACAGACCGCAGGAGTGCAGCTCACTAAAGCTGCACCATCATCATTTTCAAAGTGACTAATGCCCTGGCAGAGCACGGGCCAATCTGGATCTCTATTAAATTTTCACAGAAGAGATTATGATCTTTATTTATACCCAGTTTAGACTTCTGAAATTCTGAGGTATTCTTAGCAGTTCCTGCTTGAGAGTAAACAAAACCAGATACAGGTGTGGAGAGTGCAGCTGCACCAATATCTTTTAGGCAATTAGGAGGTTGATCAAGAGGCAGTGAGGTGTATCCTGGTGTGGATGCCCCACTAAGTGCCCTTAAAAAATTTAAATCAGTTGTGTTTACCCTGAAGCATTGCTATTCGCAGGCTTCCAAGCCGGCTACAGCTGGGCTAAGAGCTAGAACTAAGATCCCTGGGAGTAGACTTAATTATTAATTTATTACTTTAGTGGAAAGACTGTGAGAGATATACATGTGGATCTGATTTCTGTGCTGTCCACTGCCCACCAGCCATTAAAACATGCAGTGCACTCCTTTGAGGAAGATGCAAATACAAGCTGACTTGATTTACCTAGCTCTGAAAAGTGAAGTTGAAGATATGGACCAGAATCTCAGCTCTCACAGACGTTCTCTGATTTATAACAGTCAAAGAGCTGGACACAAAGACACGTGCATGTGGATACATGAGCCCCTTACTGGAATATACTCACACACATAACTCTCAGCAAGTTTCTAATTGCATCTGTTGTTCCAAATGTCTGATTTTACACTCAGATTGCATTTTGAGAATCTTCCTGCTGCTGTTTAGTTATCCAAGTCCCCCATTCAGGCAAAAAGAAACAGTATCATATAATTTATCTAACTGAATGACAAATTTATTTGCAGTGAACTGTTTCTGAATGGGCCATAGATTAAAAAATGATTCATGTAACACATCATCAAAAGTATTTGCCGGCTTTTGAGAACGTAACTCCTGGTAGACAATATCTGAGCAGAAAAGAAGTAATATTTTCAAAATAGCTAAAAGTTTTTAAATCATTCATCATTCATGCCAAAAACATGCTTGTAGAAGACTTAAAAGAATGTACTTACTATAGGTCAAAAGTGCTTTAGAACCACAATTTAAAATTGTTTTAAACTTCTAAAGGACTTGCAGATACGAGGCTTCTTGTTTTCAAAAATATCTACTTTTCTGCTTTCAATGAAAGTTGGAGGTTTCTGAGTGTTGGAGATGTCCTGTGATTTTTATATGCTCTTTTTACCAGTCAGTGAATGGAATACTGAGTCTCTTGTGCTCTCCCAAATGCTCCTGCAGGCATTTGCTTATGCTGGTAAGTCTTGAGTTGTTTATTCATTGCAACCTGTTTGTGTATTTGAGGTCATATTTTGGTTTCTGAAACAATGTCTTCGCCATTTCTGAAGACTTTACCTCATGGCCAGGATTTTGAAAATAGCTCAACATTCACAAAATAGTTTCCTCATCACATTAAATACTGAGCTCTTTTGAAAACACAGGCAGAGGTACCATGCAGGAACTGTATTAAGTAGTGAATGCTCTTGAAAAATTCAGCTTCCATTTTGATGTGTGGCTTTTCTGAGAATGTTTGCCTTAGTAAGGAAGCTGAGTTCCTTCAAGTTTAATCATGTAAAGGGTTGTGTCTTAAAATTAATGGGAGACATAATGACAATCTTCCTTCTGGCTAACAAAAACGTAATCTTTTTAATGTCATGAGGTCATAGTGTTCATGATACAATGATCTGTATGTGTGTGGCTATGCTAGTCTAAGAGTGGTGGATGTTGGTCTTTTCACTTTCTAATTGTTTAATTATTTGTGTAATTGAACCAAAGAGCATCTTCTGTTTAATCTGAAGGCCTATTGTTGAGGAGTTACTCCGTAGTTTTTACATGGCTCTCAATAGGATGACTCACATAGTAAGTTACTCCCAGCTGTCGTGGCATACGACATGAGAAGAATTGTGCCTAGGGGGATTATTTTGTTAATTGTGCTTTGTATCAGATATAAACCCCATCTTCTGCAAACTACAGACTGCATGGAATTTACATAGAATTAAACTAGTCCCAGGAAATTTCACAATTAGTTTCATAGGACTTGCAGATATGACAGCTCCTGTTTGGTTAAAGACTAAGGGCAATTGTGTATGGCACTATACTGCATCTCATAGTTTCATTCAAGTTCAATGATATCCTGTTGGACTTTTTTTCCACACTATCTTCTTTTCCTTTTTAAATTTTTTCAGAAAACTTTACAAGAAATTTTTACGATCAGCAGATTTCCCGCACATGAGGGAGAGAAGAAGAAAGGCTCAGGTGTGGTGAGAGAGATTCCCATGCACTTACCCACACACTAATCTGAATTTTCAGCCAGTTTAAAATGAAAAATAATAATTTCCTAATAAATGAAACTTCTAATTTATGTGGTTACAAAAGGAAATTAGACAGAATGAAAAAAGTCACATCTAATCAGGACTTAAATAGATAATGGCTACCGGGTGTGTTGTGTGCTCCTCTTTTCAGCTCCAGGGAGTTAATATTTGTGGAGTGTTTCAGACATCAGAAAGTGAATGATTCATAGATGCAAAACCAGGGTGCCTAAACAATGTCTCAATCTTCACCCTGCTCACTGGTCCTCAGATGATGTTCTTGACTCTCCCTGCAGCTGCGCGGGTCTCTGCAGCTCCTGCCATGTGTCCCGGCTGCAGCAGGGACTTGGGGCTGCGCAACAAGCAGAGCAGTTTACAATTCATGAGTGGTGGAATATGCCTTGCCAAGAAGGCTGTTTTTGTTTCAGGCTGCCAAAGGATACTACTGGCTGAAGAGTGACTCTCTCTGAGCCAGACGCAAATATTCACTTGAACAATGAAATAAACAAATGACTATAAAATGTATTATCTGTTATATTGGAATATGTTGTAACATTTCACAGTCTAATTTTCTTTTCCATACCAGTAATGTATGGGGTATTAGCTCACATTCATGTCGTTTCATGAGGTACAGGACTAGAGTGCTACAGAAAGAGAAACTGGGGAGAAAAAAAGGCATGCTTTAAGCTCATGAAATGATGAAATGCCTGTATTGCTTGTAGTCTAAACAACACCCCCTTTTTTTCCATTATGTTATATGTCTTAGTACATAATCTGTCTTTAATTTTTTTTATTCAAATGGAAATAAGTATAATTAATATTGATATTCAAAAAAAAATAAACTATAGCTTAAATAACACGGAATTACCAGCTCTAGAACAAGCTGGTGACAATCAAGCCAGTCAACCCGCTCCAGAGCAAAATACTCTGGTGTTTGCTAGGGTGTGTCTGAAGAAAGCCTCTGACATCTAAGTACTGTGGATTTTGATCCAAGACAAACATTTACAGTAAAACACATTTTTATATTGTCAGACAGATGTCATGCTAACACGATCCCCCGAACACTTTCAAAATCCAGTCCTACAGTTTTAGGATGAAATACCAAAGGAAGAGAGAAATGTAGAAATGCCAATGGAGCAAGATGAAAACATTTATTCACTTGTTTTGAATTTAGGCCTCTTTAGAATGCAAGCACGTAAAGGGGACGTTGTCTCATGCATGCCTGCTTGCAGGTTCCAGTAAGAAGCACTATGAACCTCAAGCTATACTAAATTACTCCTAAACTCTACTGAAAGAGGTGTTCCTCATAAGCACTACCTAAATTGTACAGTGCAGTTTCTCCTAACAAGAACTGTCTTTTTGGTAAGTATTTCTGCAGAGGACAGCACGTAATTTATGAGTGGGCCCTCAGACTCAATAATTTGCAGGGCAACATTAGTAATAGTCAGAAGTGCTTTCTAGGCCATAGGAGATACAGAAATGAAATTTGTCTTTTGCTGCGGGAAACTGCTGAACACATTATAGGTTAACAAAAGGAAAAGGCAGTAATAAATACGTTTGAAATCAGGAAAGATGCATCAAAATCTTGAATAGAATTAGCAATGCTGGCTAACTAGCTTGAAAATGTCACTAGCAGAGATTCTGATATGCTGGAGCTGCATGAGTGGAAACAGTAGAGGAAAGCAAGGTAAAATATTTTCAGCAACTAAGGTTTTATATTAGATGTAAAATAGTAAAATCTCAGTTTCTTGCCTCAATTTCTTAGTTTATAAAATGGAAATAATGGGACTTGCTCCCACCTCATGGGCAGTGCTTGAAGGTTGTTTTCAAGGAGAAAAAGTGGTAATATGATGTTAGTACTGAGGATGATGATGATTAGTAGTTTCAGTACATATTATTATCTAGCTTCAAAAAAATTAAAAAGGTACTCTTTCCATGAGCTGTGACTTTCAAAAGCCTGAAATCTTTATTTTAATAAAGCAAAGTTAATGGAATCAGTTTGAATGAATAGTATTTAGATATGCAAAATTCTACCTATGTAAATAACCCTGGTTCCAAAATTAAATCCTTGTGCAAGAATAAGGCTTCAGATACAGGTATTATGAGAAGCAGAGGTTAGCTGCAAAGCCAAATGCTCTTGCGTTTGTATGTTGAAATCTGCTTCCCACCTGAGCCATGCCACAGTTAAACAAAACAAAAACATATGTTGGATTTTGCTTAAGTGCAGCTCATTAAAAACTCTTCTCCAGTTCTGCAGCCTGTGGTGCCTACAAGCCTTTAAAGTTCTCCTGATTGCAGGGAAGTCTGGTTTGCTGTGTGCTGAGCGTTTTGTAACCCTGGAACAGCTCTGATGCAAAATAATTCGACAAGAGCTACTGGAGCAAGTGGTTTCAACAGTTCAGGTGGGAATAGAATTTCCCCTCCCCCTGCTTCATCTCCTGAAGTTTTGCCACTGGGTCTTTTATTATCCTATGACATCTCACACAGAGATATGAAACTGATGTGAAAGCTTCTAAGTTTGAGCACAAAAACTTAACCAGAAGTAGTAACAGAAGTTAAGTAACTAATTACATGAGAAAAAGCTGCAGATTTGTTTGGTTTTCTCAGGTCAGGGCTCATTGTTTTTATTTTGTTTTTGTTTTTTGCGGGTTTTTTTTGCGTTTTTTTTTTTCTTTTCCACAGTGAAAGAGAGAAAGCCAGGATTGAATTTAATTATTCAGTGACCCCAGGTGGCCTACACTTCTCCATGCCTGTTAGCCACTGAATGCTATCAGAACTGCTTAGCTGAAAGCTGCCTTTTGCATGTTGATGGGCATTGCAAATCCTCCTGCAGAGTTGTCTTTCATGTCAAGACAATATCAAGCGCAGCAAAACATCACCATATGTCCTTCTCTCCACTTCTCCCTGTGTTTTGCAGGTTGTATTCTCTTTCGCTGCAACTCGACAAATTTGCTTCCCTGGTGACGCGCGCGTGTGTGTGCGTGTTTGTGTGTGTGTTCACAATGTCATATTCAGAGGGGGTGGGGGTGGGGTGGAGGAGAAGCACAGTGCCTTTGCTCAAGATCCTCTTTTTTAGCTGAAGAGAATAGCCACATCTGCTGCTTTGTCCACAGACTGTCTACTCTAATTGTCAATTCCGGTTTTGATTTATTAATATTCACATCCTTAGATACAGAAATCCTTCTATCAGAGCAGATGAGTGACTATTTCCCACCTTTTTTCCCTCCTGATTTGAAAGTGTCATAGCATTCTTGTTTCTTGCCAGCAAGAATTAATCATGCCACAGAGCCTGATTCTTTGGGGAAGGAAGTTCCTAAAAGCTCCAAGGAAAAGATGGAGAGAAACAACCTTGGATTGCTTTAGAATCCTGTTATTAATCTGATCTAATTTTGGACATGAAAATTTTCTGCTAAGTCTAATTTAGTGTTACTACCAAAATTACAGATTAGAAGGAGGTGAAAAGAAATCCCACTTGGGAGCCTTTAAATGCTTCTACTGAAGTTGTGGTAAATTTTTTTCTGTCCATTTGACCGAAAAGTTAAATAATTTTGCCTTTTCTGGTATTGGTTGCCACATAAGGTACAGAATTTGGCATTTATGGCCTCAATCCATGCAGTCTTTAACAGAAAGATAGTAAAAATGAAATTAAGGAAAAGAGATAAATGCCAAAATCCTACGATGGCACATTTTGTAATTATCACATCTGCTGCAAAGCTCCTGAAAAATAGCTTTGGAATCTTGCCATGCTGCAAACAACTCACACAATGAAGGGGAGCAGCACAGTAAAGGACAATTGATAATGAGATTTTTAAATGGACTTTTAACCTTGTAGTAGGAGGTCTTACCATTCTATCTTTTGTTGTGGCTCCTTTTTGATTTTTATCTAAAAGAATATTTTCCCCTTTCGTGATGCACTCTGATGCCATATTTGGAAATGTGGCATGAAAACAAATTCATCAGTGACAAAAAGAATGGTGGAAAGGAGAGAAGACTAAAGAGAGAATTAATTCTTGAAGTTGCTGCCTTGGGAAAGCATCAGCTACTACTACTGATGGCCTTTGTCTTTTCATTCATCTTCTTCCCAGGGTTATAAACTCATTTTCAAGGTTTATTGGCGTAAGGCACTGTGACTCTAGGAGCAACTTTGCCTTTTCTTATATGATGTTCAATGTGTGAATTGCTGCTAGCAGCACTATTTTGTGACTTATGAACATGCAATATAGTTATGTGCAGAAAAACATAGTTGAAACAAGTTGAATGCAACCTTGAAGGAAATTTGTGATCACAGACCTTGATCCTCAGATTACTTCTCTGTGGGGAAGCATGTATATTTGCACATGATTGCATGTTCAGAGCATCACTGCAAAGCATCTTTGTTCACAAATGGCTCATCAGTTCTTTGGTCTCATGCTTATAATTCCTTTCAAAGGCAAAAGATTGACAAGATAGTAAAAATAATAATTCACTCCAGTAAAAAATAATAATTCACTCCCCTAAAATAATCAGTTGTTTTCAGTAAATTTTTCAATACAGGACCTTTACTTTGTCTTTCCTACTGCCACCATTTGGACACCATTAAGCATAGAATCACAGAATAGTTTGTTTTGGAAGGGACTCCAAAGATCATCTAGTGTCAGCCCCCAGCCTTGGGTGGGGATGCCTGCTGCAAGGCCAGATTACTCAGAGATCCATCCAGCCTGCCCTTTAACACTTCCAGGGATGGGGCATCCACAATTTCTCAGGAAAACCTTTTCCAGTGCTTCACCACCATCACAGTAAAGAATTTTTTGCTTATATCAATCTAAACCTACTGTCTTTCAGTTTAAAGCCATTCCCCCTTTTACTGTCACTGCACATCAGTGTAAAAGTCCCTCTCCAGCTTTCTTCTAGCCCCTTTGGGTACTGGAAGGCCGGTCTAAGTTCTCCCTGGAGCCTTCTCTTCTCCACTTGAACAACCATCTCTCTTACCTACTCTTTACAGGAGAGGTGTTCCAACCCTCCCTCCTGTGGACTTGCTCCGGGATATCCATGTCCTTCTTATGCTGGGCACCCCAGAGCTGGATACAGTACTCCAGATAGCATAGAGTATTTACAAGAATGGAATAGAGGGGAAGAATCACCTTCCTTGCCTGGCTGGTTACTGTTCTGGGCTGTGAGCACACAACTGCCAAGACATGTTGAGCTTCTCATCACCCAGGCTGTTGTGCAGGATGTTGTGAAATGCTTTGTACAAGGCCAGGTAAATGTCACTGGTTGCTCTTCCCTTATCTACCAATGCTGTAACCCTGTAGTAAAATGTCACCAAATTTGTCAGGCATGGTTTGTCATTAGTGAAGCCATGTGGGCTGTTACCAATACCCTGCTTAGTTTTCATCTGCCTTAGCATAATTTCTGCTCCGTTATCTTGTCTGAGGTCAGACTGACTGGCCTGTAGCTCCCCATGTCTTCTTAAAAATGAGGGTAATATTTCCCCTTTTCCAGTCAGTGGGATCTTCACAGGACTGCCAAAACATCTCAAATGTAATTGACAGTGGCTTTAAGCCACTCATCAGATCCCAGGACCTTGTGCACTTTCAGGTTCCTTAGATGTTCTTGTATCTGATCCTCTCCTACAGTGGGCTCTGGGTCTTCATTCTTCCAATTCCTGCCTTTACCTTCTGCAATTTGGGTGGTGTGACTGGGAGAACTTGCTGGTGAACCTGGAGGCAAAAAAGTCATTGAGTACCTCACCATTTTCCATGTTCTGGCTAATCAGGTCTCTTTCGTTCTGGAGAAGGCCCACATTTTTCCTAGTCTTCCTTTATCACCAGTGTACCTATAGAAGCTTTTCTTATTGCCCTTGATGTCCCCAGTCAGATTTAATTCTCTCTATTAGCTTTTCCAATCTAATCCCTGGGTATTCAGACAATCTCTCTATATTCCTCCCAGGCTGCTTGTTCTTGCTCCAAGTCTCTGTAGGCTTCCTTTAAGTGTTTGAATCTGTCCAGCAGCTCCATGTTCACCCGTGCACGCCTCCTAACGTTTTCACCTGGCTTCCTCTTCATTGGGATGCTCCTGAGCCTGAAAGAGGTGATCCTTGGACATTAACCAGCTTTCCTGGGGTCTTCTTCCCTCCAGGGCTTTATCCCATGGCAGTCTACCAAGCAGATCCCTCTAAGCCAAGACAGCTCCCCCAAAGTCCAGGGCTTGCTTTGCCCCCTCCTCTCTGCCCTAAGGATCTCAACACCACCATTTCATGGTCACTGCAGCCCAGGCTGTCCTTGAGCTTCACATCCTGCACCAGCCCCACCTTCTCGGTGAGAACAAGGTCCAGCACAGCACCTCTCCTTGCTGGCCTCTCTATCACTTGGAGAAGGAAGTTACCATCGAGGCATTCCAGGAAACTCCTGGGTTGCTTAATACCCTGCTGTGTTGTCCGTCCAACAGATGATAGGGTGGCTGAAGTCCCCCATGAGGACCAGGGCTGTGAACACGAGGTAGTTCCTATATCCCTACGGATGACTCATGTCCCCTGTCCCTGCCATTCCTTTAATCCTGGCCCATAAGCTCTCAGTGAGCTTCTCATCCATCCCCAGGCAGAACTCCATGCACCCCAGCCAGTCTCTGACATAGAGGGTGACACCCTCTCCTCATCTCCCCTGCTAGTCCTTCCCACAGAGCCTGTATCTTTCCATTCCAACACTCCAGTCATAGAAGGCATCACACCACGTCCCTGTGAATACTTGAGGAAGTAAAGTACTTCTTTTTCACCAAGATTAGAAAAATTAAGCTGCTGGGAGTGGAAGGGCTGAGAAGGAGAAAAGTTATAGAAGGTATCAGCAGAAGGGCAGCAAAGGTTTATTAACGATATTATGTCTCCCATTATGAACATTTGTTTTCAGACCCCCTGTGTCACATAATTTTAATTAATTTTCCATGAACTGGGAAGAGAATGACTCTGTCTAATCAGAGAAAACTAGTAAACCTTCTAGGACAATTAAACCTTTGTTCTCCTAGGTGGAGAAGAAATGGACCATGCATGTTCCCCTTTTACTTCTACTGCTTCCAATAAAATGTTAGGAGTTATCACCTCCTTCTCTTCTATTAGTGACTACACTCTGAAAGAAAGGAGTGACTCCTGCTTCTTTCCCCAAAGCAAGAGGAATGGACCACAAGCCCTGGAAGGTGTGGAGTCTGTCTGTAGGGTAATATCACATTCACAATATCATATTCACTTGGGCATTCTAAGCCCTACAGAGAAGCTGGACTTCCTTTTTCCCCTATTGGTCCAATTTAGATACCTCCTTGTTCATGGGGTGGATGCTGCATCTTTCTGTGTTTGTCCTTGTGGATTTCCTCTTGCAATACCTACCTCAACACATGTTATTCAGGAGACCTGGCCAACTAGCTCATTATTTGGCAGGGTAGCCACACAATCTTTTGAGGTCAAAATACAAAATCCATTTCTCTTTGGTTCTGACATGAAATTTTGAGTTGTGCCTCAGAAAAGCCCAGGAAGAAGTAAACAACCCTAAGAAGAGAGCAAGGCTTTTACACTGAAAGCACCCAATAAGGCCTGGGGCAAGCCATGCAGTAAAGGGAAGGTAATATGGAAAAGCAGCAGTAAAGGGAAGAGAACACGGAAAAGCTGGTACAGTTGAGTACTGGTCTATCCACGAGCAATACAGGGACCAAGTGGAAAGCACTATGAGAGGATACACCTAACAGATTTATTATAGTGACCACACAGGTGAGAGACTGACAGCTGTTATTTCTGAATTTTGGGTCCTTGACTGTCCGACACAGAGTTTGGCATCAACCTAGTCTTGGTGTGATATTGTATACACAGCAGTTGCACATATGACCACCCCTCTGCCTTTGAAAACGGGATGGGAAAAAGTAGCATTTTGTGAAACAGAGAAAACCAAGTTCCAGTGTACAACATGGGCTACAGTTCTTCATGTGCTTCCCTTGTCCATCCCAGGACACCATTCAGCCCAGGAATATCACTGCAAGAACAGTTGCTGTGATTCCCTCTTTGAGATAACTACAAGCATAAAAGTTTCACACAATTTCAGACAAGTACTGGCATTTTTCTTCAGAAACCTCTGTACAGACCTGTTACATTTTTGACCCAAACCTTTCAATATAGATTTGTTCTCTGGATTTCATCTAAGGCATCTGAAGCTATTACTATTTCATATGTTGCAGTAATCTGCAATCAGTCTGTAGTAGATTTCTGTGAAGGAGATTTGGAAAACAACTGCTTCTGTATTGCGTTGGTCTCTTTCTATTAATATTTGGGACCAATTTGGCAATATTTTGAAATATGAATAAAATACTAATCTGCAGATTAAATACTAAGACGTACTTTGAGCTCAGTTGCACTACAATAAATCAGGTAGACCAAAGAACTGCTCAGTATCTATGCCATATAATTTAGATGAGAATCTGTCCAGTTCTTATACTCTTCTCTTGGAATTAAAGTTACTCTATTTTCTCTGACGGGATAACAATGATGTTCATGATAATCTGTCATACACAATTTCAAAGACCTTTTTTTCAAGCCTTTGCTCTTCCTGCAAATAAAATAAAAATAAATACCAGACTCCACTGCTTTTACAATGTACATATCCAAGGGGTTCCCACTTTTTAGCACACAGAGCAGAATTTGACGTCAACACAGAAATAAACCCAGAAATAAAAGAGAGCCCAGAGATCTTCAAATGCAAGGTTTGTTGGCTTTTCTTTTCCATCATCCAGAGGTGATATGGGAGACAATGACACTGTCTTGTCTTGCAGGCTTGTATGTAAGTACATGACAGGATACCATGGCTGCAATGCTGTGAGTGCAGAGAAGATTTAACTGTGAATTAACTGGATTGATGCAGACTTAAAGTAGAATTTCTGTAGTTTCCCCTTATTTAATTATTAGTTACTATTTAGCTATTAGATTGGGCACAGGTGTGACAACATAAGGAGAAAATCTCAAGAGAAGTGGAAAAATGGGTATTTGATCAAACTCTGAATTGTTAGACTTTTGAGGCCAGATTTGGGGCTGTCTTTACACTCCAGACTCATGCAGGGTTTGCAAAAGAACTTTAGTCACTGACTGGGGCCTCCAGGCAGAACAGCAACATGAATAATAAATGGTAAGAGCAGTCAAGCGACATAGGGGTTAATTCATAGCTCCATCTGTGGAGCCAGAGTTGCAAAATAAAATCAGAAAGTTCCATAGCTGTTGGTGCAGGAGGATTGTTTTCTGCTGTGATTGCTGTGGCAGCCTTTATTTTTCTCTTCTTCAGCTTTTTAATGGAAAATCCTAAAAGCTAATTTTTGAAGCTGGAGGCTTGGCAGAAAGACAGCAGAGAATGTTGCCCCATTCCCATCAAGTTGTTTCTTAGGAAACAGCTATAGGAGTACTTTGAGCTCAAGAAATGGCTGAACTTACAACATTAAACTGGAAAGCAAAAATCCTGGAATTAATTAGAGACACCTCTCTTGTTGCTTGTCTGCTGGAAACACTGAACACCTACATGCTAATGATGATGAATTTATGCTGCTAGACTACAGAGGAGAGGTGAAAACAAGGTCAGCTCATATATGGGACAGGACAGGAGACCCGTCCCTCTGCCTGTCAGACAGACATCTTGTCTTAATTCTGAGGGTGAAACTGTAGAAAATTTTCAGAAAATGCTCTCTTGTCTTATTCTTTTTTTTCTTTTCCACAAGAGAACCTTGTAATGGCATGGTCACATCACTGCTCCTAGGTAAACTGGCAATGATGCAGCACTAAAAATATGCTTGAAGTTATTTGCTGATAGGAGTGCTCAGGTGTCCAAATCTCAGCTCTTGTTCCAACATTAATTACTGAATTGTTCTTTTTAATGGGCCAAAGATAATGAGAAGGAGATGAGGAGTAAAAGGCTGAGGCTGTGTTTGGTTTTGGAAAACAGTTGTCATCATCACCATCATCTTCATCATCACCATCAGCATCAAGAAAAACTGTTCAAACTAGTCAGGTGAACCAAAAATTCAAATAAAGTAAGAAGTCTTCCTAACCCAAGGAACACAGATGAAGCTGACAAGTTCTGTAGAGCTGATGTTTTACACTGAATTATCTTTCCAGTGTGGTTAGCCCCTTTTGCCCACTAAGGATGCAAATCAGAGATGCTGGCACCAAAGTATTTCTGAAAATGGTGCATTCTTCTAGAGATGTGTCAGTAAAAAACTGCACCTATGACTGCATCTGTGACCTGCCTGGGCAGTTTGTAATTCCTTCCAACTGCCCCCAGAACAATTCAGTTCTGCTGGTTACCGTCTTGCTTCTGCCTTTCCCTTGGTCTCAAAGAGCAGGAAACAGCACAGACCATGCTGTACAGGAGTTGTGCAAGTACAATCTCACCTTCACCTATGTTACCACACCTACACTTTCTACAGAGTATTTCTAGAAAGTTAGAGACAGCTAACAGGAATATGGACAGTTGAGATAAGACAAGTTACCCTGGGCATATGTCACTGAGCATAAACGGGCCTGCTGCCCTTGCCATCCACTGCAAGAAAAAAGGGCCAGAGATAATAACACTCCTTCTCTCTGTGTTGCAGCTCATGATGCAAGTTGTTGCTTGGTGATTAAAGTAGTTCTCTGAACCTTTGCACTCCAGTTGGGGCTGGCATTTTCCCCAACCTCCTGCCCATCCGTGGCAGGTGGGGAGACCTGGCTGGGAAGGGGAGCAGATGGGCAGGAGCACTGTGGTTGCCAGGAGAGCCCACAGGGTAGCATCAGCACAGATCCGTCAACAGCAACCAAGTATTGCCTTTTCCTAACCTTTATGAAAATGAGGCTGGCAGGCCATATGCAATATCCTAAGGACTAACAGTAGTCTCTGCTCATTGTACCTTTGGGAAGTTCATGGGCATTTCAGGACCTGATTAGCCTAAGTTCATGCTGTGTTTCCTAATGTGATGGTCTAAACTTTGCTAACAGGATAAAGATCTCATGAGCTCATCAGGAATTTAGGGGGTAGGATGTCTTTGGGGGCTCACAGGATAGGTTAAACACTGAAGACTTAAGGAAACTGTAACCCTTTGTCTGTTTTCTCAACCATAAAACAATTAGATTTCAATGAAACAGTTTTGATTGCAATAAACAAGTAATTGCATTACTTGCTTACTCAGGGGAAAGCAAGAAAACTAAATTCTGTTGTCCAGCTAGCAGAAAGGGTTTTTGCTGTAATTATTTTCATTGAACCCAGTAAATGTGAATCTATTTGTATTTTCTGTGCATCCATACAAAATTTCACAGCCCTATTTTAAAGGTGTTCTAGATCACTGTCCAAGCCGAAATGCTGTCCCAGTACCAGAACCTGTGGCCTCTTCCTAGGGGGAAAAGCTGGCATTAAACTTCTCTGTACTTTACACCAGGGCATTAGTCTTGCCAAGTGAAGAACTTGAATGACTGATCTCCAGTTCCTGTGACCTACCATCATACCACACCAGTCACATCTACATGCATGTGGTCAATGAAATTGTACTTGTTTAGTCTCAGTTTTAGAAGATTTTATGTGGAGTCAGGAGAATTCAGTGGTTTAATTTAAATTTTTTTTTATTGTTATCAAAACATTTGCCTGACTTTAGTGAAACACTTAATAGACGGCAGGAAAATAAATCTGACAATTATTTACATGTTAAAAAATTTTCATTATGCCATAGCACTTTCCCCTCACCTAAGATTATTAAATCATCGTGCCTGTTAACATCAATTACGGAAACTCTGATCAACACTATATTTAAGTGTTACATGCTATTGAAAGATAGGTAGGACATACGAGCCCAATCTTACTTTCTGTGCCCCTATATAAAAACCCCCAAAACGTTTTCTCCAGTCTCATGTCTTTGCTCCAATATTTGTTACAAGTCTCTAAATCTTTCTTTTTACAACTTTTACTTCTGGTCATGTGACAGCAGAGCAGAGGAACCATTGATCTATGATCTAAATGTGTTGTATTTTTAACACCCAAGAGTGTCAAAACAGAAGCCAAAAACCAAAGCTGTTTTCTCATTTACAAAGGGTCGCCTCCCAGCACAGACATGAGTCACGTTGGCAGGAGATCACGAAAAGTCTCCCTGAGTGGTTCCTAACTCAATTTGTACAAATGACTTTCACAGCTTTACACAACAGCTGAAGTTACACCACCAGGAGGGGTCACAAAACTTGTGATATGAATATGGTACCATGAGTGAACACTCTTGTTGGAGAAGATACAGACCCCAAAATCCTGTCTCTTTTGAGACATACCCTGAAAATAAGACCTCTTTGCAATTGACGTTTTATGCTGCAGAGTTAGGAGAGATAGTCACCAAAATCCCTGCTGCCCTTGAACTGTTTGGTCCCTTCTGAACTTCTACAGTAGGTGAGTCATGACACCAGAAGCTCCTCACAAGGCAGCCAGCTTTGAGAGCAGAAGCAGCCAGGACACTGCACCTTCATACAGCCTCTGCTGCACTGGCATCAAGAGCCTATTGGGCTGGGTGGCTGCAGGGGACACCTCACAGCCACCTGTGATGAATGGAATCAGCCAAGGTAGCAAAACTGTCACGGCCAAACCTTATGCTTTCACTACTCAGCACTGTGTCATTTAGCCTCAGAAAATACAAGTAAAGGGGAGAGACAGGGAAGAACGAAATAAATCAGCAAGTGAATAATCCCTTCTGTTCTGAGGACAATAAAGCCTTTCCCCTTCACCTGACTTAACAGGATAGTTTGGGCCAAATCTTTTTATGAATCAGAATAAATTTTTCATGATCATTTTATTACATCTCAGCAAAGCAGAAATATTTCCTTGCTCATTTTTATTTATAGAATGTTTTCTCCAAATTATTAATATCAAAAGATGCATTTCATCCGTACACAACCAGAAATGTCTTATGCCTTTCAAGGTACATATTTTGATATAAAAATTGTTTACATAGCAGGTTAAGCCTGTGATATGAAATTGCTTGAGCCTGCAGATCCTAATTTTAAGACTCATTCATTAAAAAATCCCTTATTTTACACAATACCCTATTTTCTGAAAAAACTTCCCTAGTATTGTCCCTTAGTTTAGGGTTGTCAAGCTTGGCTTATTTTTAGACATTGAATAGCTCTTCATTAAAGCAAATTATTCACTAATATAAGGAGGCAAACAACAGATTAAATGAATGAATGTATGTATGAATAATCTAAAGTAGATGTGGAGAAAGGCTTGAAAAATTACCCTATTCCTTATGCCAGCTTGGTCTGTGTGTGGTCTCTCTGCTCTATTTCTTTCCTCCTGTTGGTGAGAGGCTCTGACCACCCTTTTAGTGATAAACATCCGCATAAACCAGTGTGTCGCCATCATGCATAGGTTCCAAGTCTTTTCCCATATTGTTGCGCTGTGCACCCTGCATGGCAATTTCATTCTGTAATTCTGTGCTGTATCTGACACATAATCCCTTTCTGAGAAAGTTTATCAGCCTTTGCAGGCTGATTCCAGAACTTTTGGCAAGTTTTGGCCCTATGCTACCTCTAATGACATGGTGACGCTGTACAAAGCCTTTTTCTGGTATCTTCTGACCAACCATAGCTAATTAACTACAAGCTGGAAAAGCATTACAGCATTGAAATGTCTAATCAAAATGGCATAAAACCAAAACAAACCAAAACTCTTTCTCATAAAATCTATCATTGTCACATTTGTTCAAGTGACTTGTTTGATGGTTTGTATTTATATCCATTTGTTCTGTTTATTTTACCCTAAATATAGAAACTTTTGCATGGATTTTTTCATTGACCATGTTCATTCCCAAGTATATCTCTATATATACATAAGAAAAGATCAGTAGATGTTCTGCTGGGTATACTCTCATTTTCATGTAAATGTAGCTCCTAACTGCCTAAATACATTAATTAAGCTGGAAGCAAACTCAAAAGCCAAAAGCTAGTTAATGAACATCAGCTCCATTCAATACACGAGAATATCAGAAAAGCACTTACAGACATCACAGACTGTCAAAGCAGTGACAAAATAAAGCTTGGAATCTAGATACAAAGTCTTTCTCATTAGTGAGAGATCTATTAATGGATTCTATCCCCTGAATTTACACCATCAGGGAAAGACTTTTTAAAGCATTTCCTGGTGTCAAATTAATACTTTTTTTTCCCTTGAGCTTCATATAATTGTCTCAGACAGTATTTTCTGCAGGCTTTCAGCTTGCCATGTCTAGCAGCTATGGAAGCTAGAAAGTCTTAACTTTTCTGACTTTGTTCCCATGCCTCCTTTTGCAAAGCTTTGGATAAAAGAAAGCATGAACCCTCTCCTTACAGAGAATTGATCGACCACAGGTTTAACAAACAACAACATGCAAATGGTTCTAGAGAGGATGTAGTGGAAATAGGCTGGCGCAATGAACAAGGAAAACTCAATAATGAGCTGCAGGCATACCTGAAGATAATGCCTGTGATCAGCTGTGACCATTCAGCATCTCTTTCCACAGCAAAAACCATTTTAAATATTGTGAGAAAATATTTAAAAAGCTGTTGTATTCCCTTGCAAGTTTACACCATGGGTAGGTGTTTTGTAACAGCCCTCACCAGTAATTTGCTTTCCCTCACTTTTGTTTAGTACTGACATACAAATAGTCTATCCTGAAAACTAGCAAAGAGTGCATATTGCTAGAACATTTCAGTGATGATAAATTATATATTTCAGTATTTGTGGAGTCAGGTAGCAAGGAACCAATCTCAGACTCACTGTGGGTTTGTAGCTTCTTGTGCTATTATATAAAATTTGGTCCATGGGCTAGCTGTACAGCTACCTTAAGCCTTATCAGGCAAATGAATTTCATGTTAAAACAAGACTGAATTTCAATAAAAGAATTACTTGTGCTTTTGCAACCACCTATAGCAGTGAAAGGATCAGCCATAGGCCTGGAAGCTAGGAATTCCTCTATTCTAAACTTGCTGTCAATTAAAAAAAAAAGCCACAAAAGATCATATTTTTAAAAACAGACCATCACTGGTCTGCATATTTTCAAAAACCAGCCCGTGTAGCTCTTGATTTGTGGAAACAAGATACATGATGAAGTTGATGATAATTATGGGTTCTCAACAACTTTGATGATGAGGTATTTTTTTATGTACCATAAATCTGATTACAGAAGTCTAAATATAGGTCCTCAGGTCCAGAAACTCTGGACTTTGTTTTCTTCTAAAGATTTCCTTTATAAAATTAAAACAGGAACTTAAAAAAAAAGAAAAAAAAGAAAAAAAAGGCTGACACACAAAGTCTAGCAGAAATAAAGAAGAAACAATAAAAAAGATGTCTGAATTATAAATAAATGCATTTCTAATGCTTCAGAGAGCTATAACCTTCCAGCAGGAAGTGAATAGGAGCTAGAGATCACATTTAAACACAGCCTGTACATGAGATTTGTCAGGTAATGATTATACACATAATTGGAAGAATAATAACATCAGTCCAATTCAAAATACCCTGGCCCAGCAATTTAGTGTCAGACACATTCCAGACATCTCTCAGTGCTGATCACAACTCTGTGTATTTGCATATGCAATTATTGAATTTACATTTATATATTACTAAGTACATATGTAATTATATGCAAAACTATGCTTTGTACTTGAATGTGTATTTTAAATAGGCTCTTGATTGTATAACTCTTAGTGTGGAAATATAATGGTGAATTTCAAATATTCAGGGAGTTTTGGCCTTTGCAGTCTGTAAGATAACAATGAAAAAGAGATAACTTACTCGCACATGACTTGAAGAAGATGGTGAATCCCAGACCAAAGTCCCTGCCAAACCAGAGGGTTCATTTTAGGAACTGCCTTCATCTGGTGACAGTAACTGGTACACACTCTGCCCTACAGTGTAGATTAATTACATACAAGGCATTGCAAAGACATACTGTCCCCATAAGTGCTGTCTGACTGATGATGATGTACCTTCACACCCCTGTGGATCAGCTAGACAGTAAATTGGGTGCATACTCTATGATCCTGTCTGTTTTGCTGTTACGGCTGCTCAGGTACCGACGAACAAACCTATCGCTCTTTCTAAATGGACTGGTGACAGCACCACGATATTATCCAGTGCTTTTTTTCTCAATAAAGGCACTTTTTGCGGGCTGCATGTGTACACAGTGAACACACAACTTCCCGATGCAGCTGCATGGCATGTGCACCGCGAGTGCATTTGCACACCCAGGCCTGGCCTCCTGTCCCATGCCACACCCACACAATGCCATGTGTGCTGGACATGTGTTTGCTCTTTTATGCCAAACAAAACAACAACAGACTCAGGTCTCAGCTGCCTAATGCAATGATGTGAAAAGTCCTGCAGTATGTAATATCAAGCCTCTCATAGCTCTTTGAGCCCTTCTACCATACCACTAAATGTACTTTATAGCTTAAATAAAAGCAAACATTTAGCAGTCAAAAAAATGCAGATGGCACTGGGTTGATACTAATGGATTAAAGGTTTTACATCTCCATATAACAGCCTGACTAAATAATTAAACAGAAACATATTTACCAGGGAGTCTTTAAAGTTGACTTGTGGAGATTTTCTTAAGATAGTTCCTAATCAGCTCAATTAGATTATTTTATGAGAATGTGAACAACTTGATAAGGCTGAAACTTGTCCACTTCCCATTTTTCTTAAGAAATCAGATTCTCCTGGGGAGCATCAAAAGATTATTAAGCCAATCTCTGAGCAAACTCCATATAGCTTCACACGATGCCTGCACAAAATCAGGATAGTAATCCTTAGCAAATGCATATCCCATGACAAACTTGCTTCTCAGGCCAACCATGTAGAGGGGAGTTTTAAAAGAGGCCACAAAATAATTAAGAGTGGTCATCGTACAACTGTATTATGAAAGTGGTTGTAGATTAACAACTCAGGTTTTTGCAAACCTTATGGTAGTTTGTACAGGTCAGGCTTAGTCCCTGTCCCTGCT
>NW_008237444.1:202552-212408 GCF_000691975.1 Corvus brachyrhynchos | reverse complement strand
GGCTGAATCAACAGAATAGAAATAATTGGGATCACAGATCACAGAACATTCTGAGTTGGAAGGGAGCCACAAGAACCATGAAGCACAACTCTTAGGTGAATGGCCCATATGGGGATCGAGCCCACAACCTTGTTGCTATTAGCACGATGCTCTGACCAACTGAGAAAATCGCAGGGTTATTAGAAATAACAATAAAACATCATTATCGGTTTTAAGAACAATTTGACTGGAGCTATAATGTAGTCAAGACTGGATGCCTGAGCTCAAAAGGAGCTGCAGGCTTGTTGAGAAATGACTAGACATTTTATGTCATGGAGACAGAGTGATGTCAGGACAAGCCTGACTACGTAATAATTCTGGTTCACATCAGCTTGAGTTTGATTGGTCTCTCAATTTCAATTGAAGTTAAGTAAATTAGAAAGGAATTGGAACCTCTTTAAATATCAGAGAAGTGAGGTTAATCCTGTTTCCAGGGATCCAGTTGTGATTCTTAAGGTTTTCTTGTAAGTTGTTTGTGAACTGTCCACAAATATCTCATGAGAAAATCCGTCATGATCTATAATTCCCTGAATACATCCAGAACTATGTTCTGCTATTCACGAAATCGTGCCAAATATTCCTTTCTGTTTTGCTCCTAAATGTAACTGAAACGAAGGTATAAACAGGCAGGAAGAGTGGCAAGCAACAGTCCCCTGAGCTAAAGATGCTGGTAAATATCCATGCTACCCTCTTCCTTCCCTGTCCTAAATTATGCTCTCAGGGTTCTGAGGTTCAGTGCCAGAACATACATAAGCAGCATATTTATTCTTCTATACTCTTCTTGGATATATAATCTGAAGCAACCACAAAGAAAATGCTTGGATATTGGCATTTTTGGAACAACCCTGGCAGGCATCTTGCTTAAAAAGTGATTTGTATTTTACTAATTAATTCATCAGTAGTAAATGTGCTTTAATGACAGCATTTTTGGATGAGGTTCAGAGTCTCATTAGCCTTAATCATATTAACCTAATATAGTTATTTATATCAGGCAGAACACAGTGCAACACTTCACCACAGGATGTTCTTCTTTAAAGATAATAGCAGTGTCGGAATTAAAGGAACCTGTAATACTTCTTTCTGGATGAGCCATATGGAATGATAATGTCAGACTAAGACAAATTCACCATCCCCATTACTTAAGGGTTTCCCTGAACAAAACTGAGCATGCTGGTTAAATGATTTGTCCTTCCAGTCTCTTAAAGTCAGAGAACACGGACATTGCCTGTTGGGGTCTCCTCCCCCTGCCATGGGGTCCAGGGAGAGGGGCCCTGAGGGCACAGACACGGGGTTTCCCTGCCCCTGCTCAGCCTCGTTCCCATGGGTTGGTTTGTGTTCCCTGCGCGGGCAGAAGGACCCTTGGTCCCGTGACTGGAACAGTTCCTGGGCAGAGCCCCGGCCATGCGGCTGGAGAAATAAACATCTCTGAAACAGCTATCAAGAATCCATCCATATAGATTTCCTTTCCTCGGGACTCCTTGTTTGATACATCGTGTTGCAGTATCCCACTGCAACAATTGCCACTTACATACCAACTTGTACGAAACTTTAAACATAGCTGAAGACACCAAGCAGACAATGCATGCATAATGTTAAGTTTCATTGAGCTTGGATCAGATGATCTCCCAGATGTCTAAGTGATACTGTGATTTTGGTTTCCTAGATACAAAAAGAAGGCTGGAGTGGGGATGAGAGGAATAAGAGGAATCTAATTCCAGATGATAAAGAAGCAAAGCTGACAAACTAGGTTACAGCCTAAGTTTTCTAAAAGATCGTCCCTCTTAAGTAAATGTTACATTGCAATTTGCTCACTGATGCATATCGCAGACATAAACATACCATTTGTTCTGTATTTATACTTTGTTCAGAAGCTGTTTCTCGGTTAAATGAGTCTTACTTAATTTTAACACTTAAATATCAAAGATAGAGTACAAGTAAGCACTTTAATTAGGATTACCTTTAAGAAGTAAATGGAAGCTTCAGGTAACCCAGTTTGCAGCAATCCAGCACTTATATACTGTACAGTATTTGCCACCAAACCCGTTAAATCTATGAAGTCCAAAAGATCTGTAATACAAGCGTCTTTTAACTGTCCATCATAATGGTCTCATTTTGTTGAGTGTTGCCAGTAAGCCAGTAAACTCCTAGTGATTGCTCCACTCACTGAGATGTTTGCAGCTTCTACATTTGGAGTGCTCAAGGAGTGAGAGCTCTCTGAGTGACCTGCCTTTTATGTAGCAGCTGCCATGACACCAAAGAGTGTGTGTGTGTGTGTGTGAAAGTATGATGTACTGGCTATAAGGGCAAAGCATTCATATTGAGAACCTCAGTTACAAAACCATAATTAACCTTTTAAATAAACACCTTAATTATGAAAAGAAAAATACATATCACTAAGCTTAGCACTGCATCACCATTATAATGGAATTTAACATAGTATGAGTGTCTGGCTTTAAACACTTAGGATAGGTATTTTAATACCAGTAAGTCTTGAAGTAA
Source organism: Corvus brachyrhynchos (assembly GCF_000691975.1). NCBI lineage: Eukaryota > Metazoa > Chordata > Aves > Passeriformes > Corvidae > Corvus > Corvus brachyrhynchos. Next base: position 209,870 of record NW_008237444.1, on the reverse strand, counting down.
CCAAATTAAGCATTCAAATTCTTCCTGCAGCTTTGAAAATCTCATCTCTAAGTTTGTAAGCTCCAGACTAATATTTGTGAGACACCCAGGTGCCCAGAGGACAAACATTGTTTGAAGCTTTGGAGATCTAAAAATTAACTAATCAGCTACAAGTAACACAAAGGTGAACTGGAAATAACCTCCTGTAATACAGTCTTCCTTGTTCCTTTTTCCTTGTTACATATGAATAAGCTTTTCATTCTTCCATTTGGAAAAAACCCCAAGTCTCTAAAGTGTTTCTCAACCATAATCTATACTGTTCTGTCTTTTTTGGAAGAAGGAAGAAGAGGCCAATTTTTCATGAAGAATACTGACTCTCTATTACAGAAAGTGTTTGATATAGTTTTGAATGTGTTGACTGACATTTTATGAAAGTTTTCCCTGTTAAATTTCCAGCAAAGCCTAATGTTTCACCATTTCATTTTTTACATTTATTAACTTTTTTACATGTGTTCTATGTTTTATTTTAGCAGGTCAAGAAACAGAGAGGTAAGTGACAAGGTAGAACTGACACAAACCTTCAAGCAACATGATAAAAAACCAGAGCAAAATAATGGGCTAGTAAAACTGCATTCAAGGTTGGTACAACAGGTCTGTTCTTTGACCCACCACAAGAGTCAGATGTCTCATTATCATCAGTCTTTGCTCTTGAGCTAGATATTCAAACAGATTTGCAGGGAGAATATTTCTGTGTCTTGAACAAGGGAAGATTTTGAATAAGTTAGTTCATCAGTGACTCTTTAAGTAATTTTCCACTCATCTTGTCCAAAGCTGCACTTATTCTAATGATGAAATATCATGGGAACAAAGTCATTGTGCCTTCTGTGGCAGTTGCTAAACTGAAACAATGAAAGATGTATAAATGAGGTGTTCTGCATACTGTGGTCTCTTGCTGCTTCTGTCTTCACCTTCAGTGTTCCCCTCACTCTTAAGGGCACCAGCATCTTGTTCGGCCTCTCCATATCTCTAATGTTTTTCACACTTGGAAGGCATCAACCTGGGTGAAATGGGAACAGATAGAACTGCCATGTGTCAGGGTGGAAAGCAGGAGAAGGGAGCTTCCTACCCTGTGGTCAGACTTTATATGTGGCCACAGCTGTAGGCCAGTGTCCTCACTAAAGGCCAGGAGAAAGGAAAGCTGAGAGTTCAGTGGCAAGCCTTCAGCAGCCGGTACACACAGAGTAACAGCTTGCTCTCCTCTTTCCAGTTCCCGCAGGGGTCCTAAGCACATATAAATTACCTGCTTTCACCTGTTCCACTCCTACAGTCCTTGCTGGGATCCAATTCCTCCTGCTCCACTCTTCCTGACTGGGGAGGGTGGCTAAGTGCAGTGCCATCTCTCTCCTGTAGTGTTGTGTGTGCTGCAGCTCTCTGCAAACTGCACAGTGTGGCCAGGCAGGCCTGGGGGGAGCAGCCCTCGATTTTGCAAAGAGAACTATTCAGTGGTTCAAGCAGCGGGCCCAAAAGTGAGTGGTTTATTTCTTTGGAAATAATAATGCACAGGCAAAGTCCACCCAAACACTAATCTACAGATTAATATACCTTTTATACCCAGCCCTTCATTTCCTTGAGTGCAAGAACTGGATGTCTGTTTTGTGTGTTTGTCGTGCAAGAATTAGAAATGAAACAAATGTACTGTTGGCCTGCATTGAGGCTTAGAAAAACAGCAGGACACTTAGAGACAATGGCAAGCAGCAGCTAAAGCAAGCTGCTCCCAGAGCCAAGCTCTTCTGCAGCAGCATTCAGAGCAATGGCTGTCCAAGTACTCAGAAAGGAGAGTTAGGAGAAGGTAAAGTTCACAGAAATATCTGTCCAGAGTGCTAATGCTTACCTCTCACAAGCTTTTCCTTGCCTACTATTGTTACTTGTTTTGGCCATAAAGTGAGGGAAAAGCAACAGTTTCTTGAAATACTGGCTTATGGGAGAGCACAGCAAGGAAGATACAAGGCGGGTCAGACACAAGCATTCAAGCATGATTCCCTTCCTTTCTATATGAAACTATCTGTGATGTGCCTTGCTATGCTGTGAATGTGGTTTCAATCATCACGCCGCTGGCAGAGTGAAGTGTAACGAGAATTGGTCCAAGGAGGGAAGCTGTGTTGCTGCCTGCTCGGTGAGCTTGTATCCACCTGGCGAGTTCCAGCACCTCCAAGCTAAAAGGCAGACAGCTGTAACAAGCCTGAGTCCCAGATGACCTGAGTCTGTCTCATGATTCTTTGAATCTGGGCTTTGGTGGACAGTCAGCAACTAGATGATGACAGTGTTTCTAGAAGCGCTCCTGCTTTATTCCCTCTCCCGCTGAGCTGGGTGGGCTGGTGACAGGGACAGCAGCTGTAACAGCCCCCTGTGCTTCACTCCACCATGTCCAGCTGCACAAAGAACTCTGATCCAGCTCTGCACTTTCTGCTCCAGGCAGACCTCAACCACCTCAAATGGATCTGCCAGGAATCCTGTTGTCCATCAGAGTAGCTGCTATGTCCTTTTGTAGTGACATCTGTGCAATGTGGCATTAGTCAAGCCAAGATTGCCGCCATTCTTTTTTCTTTAAGTTTCTTTTTACTTTTATGAACATACCACTCATCTGTGCTTTATCTCTGCACCTTTCTGCTTTATCATTGCACCTTTCCCAATAGAAAATGGTCAAGGTGCCTCTGACTAAGGAATCCAGGACCGTTTCTGTCCTTTTACACCTACTCATTTAAAAGGGGAAACCAAAAGCATGTCCTTTCTTGACAATGGCAGACCTTTCTAAAGTAAAGCAATTTGACAGTGACTGCTATATACAGAAATTGTGGTAGATAAGGATCCATGGTTAAAATACCCAGAAGGATTATGAAGCCAGAGCTTTATCTTCTCTGGTAGTAAAAACTGAAATTCCCTGCTGGCTCGCTAACAGAGTTATGAGGTGCTGGCTGTCAGTCCCTCTCCTTTGGAGTGTGCCCTACTGCTATCTAATTGCAAGTTGTAACCTTTCTGAATCACTGTCACCAGTCTCACTGAGGCCAGTGGCTTAGTAGGATTCAAAGAGTAATTAAACATTCATGTAGATAATTAGGCAATCCACAGCTACATTAGATAGGTCAAGATTGTAATTAGGGATAACTCTTCACGCTTCAAGGTCTTCTAGCCTCGATCCATCTGATGGCATGTGTTTATGCAAGCAAACAGGTAGGATGGTTGAGTACATAGTGTGAAAAACAGTCCTTAATGATTGTTTCACTCAGGCACTCTCAGCTTGGTTTTCATGATGCATTTCACAGCTTCTGGCTCCAAGATGGTTATCAATAGCCCAGATGCTGCCTTGAAGCTTAGAGGCAAAAGCAATGAGTCTTTCAGACAGACCATCCACAATAGACTAGGTTCAGATCTCAGGCTCACTGAAGCAAATTGAAACAACTCATCAGGCTTTAAAATTCAGAATTATTTGGCTTTGGAGCCAGGTAGCTGAGAGATGACTCTGGCTAAAAGGATACAGTCCTTGGGAGCACTGAGAATCCAGAGCCTTCGGCTGAGAGGACCCTGTGCTGCCATGGGACTGCAGAATTCCTCTCCCACAGATGCCAGAAAAAGTTTTTTTTAGACCCACACTCCTTTGCCATCCTAATGGGCACATTCAGGCTGAAGGATAAAGAGTTTTTCTTCATGGGAAAACAGCATTCAGTTTGTGAACTTAGAGGGAATTGTTTGCTACATTTACTGGGGAGGTGAACAGTTCACTGGAGCTTTCATGCTCACCCAAATTCACCCACATGGTATTACACGGATTACTAACAGCAATTCTTATTTTTTTAATTGTGTGTGCACAAACCAGACATTAGATGTTCTGCTATAAATCTGAGACTGAGAAGAGAGGAGACATTTTTTAAATTCATGGTGGGAAAGGTCAGAAAAAGTTTAGCATTTTATACAGAGAGGATTCAGACTGACTGTAAAACAGAAAAGAAATAAAACGGTTTCCTTTTTCCCTCCCTCATCTCCGTGTGCTATAAACCTAAGGAAATCCTAGGATGGTTTTTTTTTTAAATGGCTCTAGAGTTCAAGATGTAGGAACCCATTTGGCTCTGAAATACAGGGAAAAAAAATTTCTAAACTTGTCATCATTCTTTTCTGTCTCTCTTTCTGTATTTACAACTAAGGTACACTGCCAGTTTTGTGCCCACGGTTTTCAGCACTTTATCAAGAAAGATAAATACGCAGATTTCTGTAGAAAGCAAACATGACTTTTTGTCACACCTGTGTAAATCCAGTTATAATTCTAGAGAGATCAATAGTGGAACTCCAGCCTTTCACCTCTGTAAATGACACCAGAAACTATGTTGTGTAAACCTACTTGAGAGAGAAGTGATTTATACAGAAGATAGTTTAATGTCACCTTTCTTTTCCTCCTGCAACTTACATGTGTGCCTGTGGATTTATAAAGCCCCGATGGAAGGAGCAGAAACTGCATGACAGCTTGTGAGGAGAGACTCTCTGCAGAGACACATCCAGCTTGGCCAGTGAAATCTATCTGTGTGGCACCTGTTAGTTACGCACAGCGGGACTGTCCATCATCCCTTGTAGTAGCTCTGCATTTCCATAGCACACTGCAGTGCAGGCAGAGGAGAAATTACTCTCTGAGACAGTGAATGAGAAATTTCTGTCCCTGTTTATGCTGTCAGACCACCACTCAGGATGCCGTATATCAGCCGGAGAGGGGGAAGGGAAGTTCATTTCACAGTCAGCTGACAAAGCTCTCAAGCATTTATCTTTTCTTCCTACCTTGTAAAATCCTGTAAAAATATTGTTACTGAATGTGAAATGTTGAAAGAGAAATGTGGAGTACCTCATGCCATTTAAAAGGGAAAATCTCCACATGGTGTAAAGAGAGCTTGTGGTAAAACAAAGAGTGTCTATCCATTTTGTGATCTGATGCCTGGATCACAAATGGATAGACAGCAATTTCCACTGCTGAACTGTAGCAAAATGTCCTTGGGAATGCTTGCATTGTCTGCTCTTGCGTGAGGAACAGAAGGAAAAAAAAGAATATTGAACACACAGAAATATAACAGAGGAAAGCTGTCAGGTTCCTGTGGCTTGGAGAACTTTGGCTTAGTATCATAATAATAACAAGGAAATTTGGAAGTAAGACTACACATGTTTTTCAGAAAGAGATGGCAGAATTCCTCTTAAAAACCTTCATCATGCCTCACCCTCAAGACCATCCAAATAGTTCTGAACCATTTTCTCTTCCATCTTAGACTGATCATCACTGGCCCCTACAGTTCAGCCCCTCTGTACCATCTCACACCTTTCCTTTCATAATAGACTGTGACTTCAGCTCCTGGGATGACCAGACACTCATTGTGCTACTGTGCCATCTCAGTATAAAAAACTGATGACTTTGTGTTTGGTTTTCTGTGGAAAGGGAATCATGGTTTCAAAGTCAGTTACTCTCCTGTAGCTGAGTGATAACTCCATCCAAAATTTAAACCATTAATCCAGCACTTGTAACTAGTAATATATACTGATGTTCACATGAGCAGTACACTGTAAAGCTGGACCTCAGTACGGCTGCATGTCCTGAAGAAAGAAACAAGAGGTACAATGGGCAGTGGTGGCACTATTTAGGGGAGAAGGGTGAATCTGTCCCAAATTCGGGGCAAAGCACCTGTATTTTGAGGCCCTGCCTTGTTATCTCTCTTTAATTTTCTCTTATGACTTTGTGAGTAGCAGTGCATTACTACTATAGTAAATACTAAACTTCTCAGAAAAGCGCAATATTCCCATTTACCACTGGGAACTAAAGCTCAGAAAAAATCATGAAGCTAAGCAACGTATATGCCCTTCTCTAATCTTTACTTTTGACCCAAAATGAGAGTCAGAAGGTGGTCTAGAATAGAAATCATGGAAGCTGTGGAGAATATTACCGAGAAGGAAAACATAACTTCAAAGCAGTCTTTCTATGTTTAGCACTTAGCTAAACCATATGTCATGAGTCAATGCAAACACACTTTGTTCTGTTATTGGAAGGAAACTGCATCTGTGTCAGTGGGAATATTATCTGCCTTGAAATCTCTGATTTTCTGACAGATAATCAAATAAACAAACAAAATGACTGGAAAGAAAGTGATTACAGACGTGATCTTGCTACTGCTAACAGTTAATTGTTAGTTGAAGTGTAGCAATTCTATTAATATCACACATAAAAGATAGGAAAAAGTAATACAATTTTTGAAATACAGAAAGCTCCTTTGGCAAAATTAAATGCTATGATCTTCTAAGCTATTTATTCTGTGACTGCTGAATAAGACGATGTGAAGCTTTCAAGTATGAAAGGAAGCATACAGCAGGAGCAAAAATGCTATAAATATCCACTCAGTGTGATTCTGATAGGAACTATCAGGTTTTAACCAAAACCTTGAGGAAAGCTACTCTAATTTGCCACTATCCTTACATGTTCAAAGCATGGCTGGGGGGGTTTCAGCAACATGATACCAAAAATGAAGGAGTCATGTGATATAACTTGCACAATGTTTTTCCAAATGTAAATATTTGTATCAGCTGATTTTGTTTATTCTTCAAATCTTCTCTGAGCCATATAAATAGCCTATGCCTAGAGTGCATCATTAGAATGATGTCTGTGTGTCTTTTTTATTTAGCTGTGAATTTGAGTTAAAACTATACCAGCTTTGTTCTTGTGGCTTATATTGTCATTAAAATCACTTGATCAAAATCCAAATTCCTATAATGTTGTTGGGCATGTTTTTTTTGAGGAAGTCAAGAACTAAATGAGTGACACTCTCATGAAAACACTTGAACGCTGTGGATTAAAAAGCCTGGTTTATGCATTAAAAAGGTATGACTGTTCTGACAGACCTTGTCCAAAGCTTTTACTTTTATGCTATATACAGGCTTGGAGGATAGGTTAGAAAACAGTAAACGTGCTTGAATTATAGGAAAAATTATTTGTAAAATTAATGTGAAAAAATACTCTGAGAAGTTAAATTTTTTAGTTCTGTAAATATTTCTTGGTGGATTTTTTTTTATTATGAATTACTGATTGTTTTCATATATGAACCAGCTACTTTGCTACAGAACAAAGACAGGATTTCTCTCTCAATGGACTGCAGTCTAAAATCCAAAAAGTATGAGAAAATATGATCACTGAGGGTGGGGACAGGTGTCAGGAATTTGGGCTGAAGTTGCAGAATTGGGACTAATTTGAACCCTGCCAGATGCAACAGAGGGTAAAATAAAAGAAAAAAATCCTTTCCTCCTCCCTTGTCTTCTCCTTACAGAG
>NW_008237444.1:188001-202512 GCF_000691975.1 Corvus brachyrhynchos | reverse complement strand
GAAAACAAAAAAACAGATTACTTGGCCACTGAGGAGGGACTAGTGTCACGCAACAAAAAGAGTGTTGGCAAAACGGATTCTTATAAACATTGCAACGAACAAGCAGCAATTTAGAAGATATTTTGAACACAGAAAAAGAATCAGTGGGAGAATATTTAGTTTAATTGATAGGTAACATTTTTCACTTGCACTGGACCATGAATGAAGAATCAGAATCCACTTACCAGGTAATTTTTTAGAAGCAGTTACACTTTAAAAATTATTAAGGCATTCAGCAGTTTTTACATAATAAAAACATTTGCCTAGTGAAAATGATCTGTCCTATTTGTGCTTACTGTGCACAGGGGACATATTCTTCTTTACAGTATATTTTCAATAATGAAATTAATGCCTAATTGCATATGATTGATTTTATCCTCCCAAGTTACAGAAGGCACTAAGGACAGGCATGGCAGGCTGATCTCTATCAGTCTGCTCTGTGGCTATGGGCACTCCTGTAATGATGCATGGATAACCAGATGTAGCTCAGTTACAGCTCAATTAGATGTCACCATTAATCTAAACTCAGAAAACAGGTTATCACCTGTAGCAACTTTTAATGGTGAGTGTTAGTATAAAATCCTTTAATTATATTTTGTCATATATACCAATTAGCAACCACACACAGATACACAAGCACTTAGAGAGCACAAAACCCACAAAATGTTTCACAGTATATCATTCATGCGTATGAAAATACTAGGTTTCTGTCTTTGATTCAAGTGTCACTGTGACTTCTGAAAACTGGGAAATATACCCTCACCAAAGGGTATAAATAACAAATGCCCCCCTACCCCCTCCTTCCTCTTAGCTTTTATATCTGAGTAGATGTCATATGGTATGGAATAGCTCTTTGATGAATTTGGGTCAGCTGTCCTGGTTGTGCCCCATCCCAAGATTTTGCCTATTCCCAGCCTATGCATGGCAGGGCAGAATGTTGAAGAGACAGGCTGGTGCTGTGGGAGCACTGCTCAACAGCAGCGGGAACACTGCTCAACAGCAGCCAAAACACTGATGTGTTATCAACACCTTCCTAGTCACCAATGCACCTCAAAACTCCACGAGGGCTGCTTGTGGGGAAAATTATCTCCATCCCAGACCCAATTTGTCTCTTGGGTATCCAACCTGCCCTCTGCAAGATGGGCAGTTTTGCCTTAGCTATTCTGTTTGCCCCAGATGCTGTTCCTCAGGACTGAGGGAAGCAATGCAACAGATCAAAGCCTGTATCCACACTCTTTGCAGTGACTGTGATACTCACCCAGAGAACAAATATTTAACATCTGAACATCACCTAATAACACCTATATTTTGGATGATGTGCTGACTTGATGATGTGGGGCCTCCTCTCTGTGTTACTTCTTCTCACACAGCATTGTTCTGTGGTACCTTACCAGATTCTCCAATTGCACTCATAGATACATCACTGAATTTTTAAAATTCTGTTCACACCAGCCACTTAGAGTGTGTTTCCGTGGTACTGCCAAGGAGAGCAGTCTGGAGAAAACTCTGTATGTCACTGAGGTTTGAGAGAGTTTAGCCAGAATTACTGGGAAACAATAAGGCTCTGTTAAAAAAGGGTTGGAGATGTGAATTTCACTCAGTCACTCTTGTATACTTCAGCTGAAAATAAGATGAAAAGTCCCTTCCTGAGCCTAATTAAATAAGCAGGACATTAAAGAACTCACCACATGCCTACTGTGAATGTAAACACACACAAGCGTATGTGTATGTATATATATACAGTTTTATATATATTATATATATATGAAAGTATATATATATATATGCTCCATCCTGACAGTTTTACAAAATATTTTTGAAACAGTGAGAAAACATATCAAGCCCAACAGGCCATTAATGTCTGTTCTGACAAATATTTGCTACTAAATTCAGTAGAGATGAATTAGTGTAGTTTCCTGTCCTATGTCCTGGTAGAGGTCAAATTACATGATGTTGAAGTCCCAGTTGGTCTTAAAATACATGACTTAGCTCAGTAGGATTAGAGTGACTTAGATCACCTGAGGATTTGTCCCTCTGCCTTTGTTAGAACTAATTCACCACAAGGTATTTTTTTAATTTGTGCTCCTTCTGCTCTTCATTGCGTGCTTGTGACAATTCAGAAGTCAGCTTGTTACGTGCTCTGATTTATTCTGTACTCAGAAATATTCATCCTATGAGTAACTCCTGGACTGGCCCAGCCTTGCTGCATGGTAAGCATTTGCTGTTCAGAAGCAGACTGGAGTAGCTGGTCACTTAAATCACATGGCAAATGTAAGCTACAATCCATTGGGAGAAAATGCTCACTCCAGAGAGACTTGTTAGGGCAGGACAGTCATTTCTGAGAACAGCAGCTCTGTGCTGTGCATGCCACAGCCCATGGCTACAGCCTGACACAGCTGAATTTTCTACACCCTTTCTGCACCTGTCCCTGAGGAGCCAGAGGGGTGGCAGGGTCTGTGTCTTGGAGTTGGAGAAATGTGTCTCCCATGCTATCTCTGCAAACGCCCATACATGCAATGCTACATCAAGGAGATAAATGCCACATCAGCTGGCAGGGTGCTGGAGCAGTCTGGATCAGGCTTTCTTGACATAGAGATTGGAATTAGCTGGAGAGTGGATTGGTAGTCAGAAATTAAGGGTCTGTAAGATAGCAGAGCGCTGAAATTACAGAATGCCTGATGCTGGACAAGGAATACCAGTCAGACCTGGCAGAAGAAGGGGTCTGGCAGGAGGAAGAAAAATTACAACTGTCTGAACACACTGAGCAAAGGGAGGGACTGGCTGGGCAGGGGCTGGGAGTGTGGGAAGAAGACAGGCAATGGCCTGAGGTGGGAGATAGTCTTAAAGTGATCACTTCTTAAAGCAACTCAAATGGCATTAATGCAAATTTGTCACCCTCTATCAAAGGGAGAATGGAAGGTGTGATACTGAAATGAACTAGTATGCAACTCTGGGAAAGGTGATTGTCCATGGCTGTTGTTGCAGAATGAGCAGAAACTAAAGGGAAAGCATCAACAAAGGGGACAAAATGAAGAAAGTTTTTAGTTAGACTTGTACTCTACACAGGCAGGTATAAATGACCATGTAGCAGCTCACAATAGCAAAGAACTTACTCAGAAATGTCATAAATAGATTAGAACATGTCATTTCCTGTTTCAGTGAATTATGTCAATGTGTTTTTCTCACTAGTGTCAGTAAAAAAGTTCATTTTTTTTCTAAATGGATATTCTGCCCAAACACTTTTTTTTCTGCTTTCTTGCCTTGACTTTAATTCAGTGTTTGTATACCACTTGCTGTTTCAGCTGGAAGTCTGCAGCAACATTGATGAAAGAGGTTTGCTCTCTGGGTGCACCCTTATACGCAGCCACAGAGATTGCCACTGGACACACACCCTGGGACGCAATAGTTTTACGCACAGGATGCTCTGCCTGAGCAGGGCAGGTCACACAGCCCTGGCCTTGGCAGCATCAGCTTCAGGGAACATTTTAAGGAATAGGTTAGCTGCTATCAGTCAAACTCAAGTATCCTGGAAAAGGAAATCATAGTCCCTACTTTTGCATCAGGAAGGAATCTCCCATCCTGAGGAGGAAAGATTAGCTTAACTGTGTGTGCAATTGCTCAGGAGCAACTTCCCAAATTACAATGCATGAAAAGATCCCAATTTAGTACATTATGGGAGTAAGAGGACAGGGGTGCATGCAGATTAAAACTCACATTCGTTATTGTTATTAAGTAGTCTATTTTTAGAACCGCCCCCCCCCCATTTTACATGAATCAAAAGCACAGCAATGTTAAAATACATTAAGCAGAAATTTGAATAATAAAGGTCATATCTGCGTATGTCTCAGAAATAATAATATAGTGTAATGACAATATGAAAGTGTTCTGTGTTGACAGAGCTGGCAACTGACTGTATTTCCTTAAATCTTAATTGGATAAACACACATACATAAGTGATAACAAACTATGTACACCGGACCCCAATTTACAGGAATATTCGTTGACTTGTAATTCTTGCAGTAATGGGTGGTGCTGGTAGGTATGAATCAGATACCCAAACTTTCCTTAAACAGTTGGAAAAATCTTGGGAAAATGAATTTGGAAAATTTTTAAAAAGAGCACAGAAGCAGTGGGTAGTATAGAAGAAAGTTCATTGCATAAGGAAATTGCTGCTCACCAAAAATAGAAACACTGCAGAGTGAAAGAGGACACAGAACTTATTTATCTTTTAGTCCATTGAATGTTATTTTTGTAAGAACAATAATGAGGCTGTACTTCCCCTTCACCAAATCTTTCTCCATTCAAAGATGATTATTTATTTGGTTGAACTAAAAATGAACTGACTGAAGAAAGACTAAAGGCATGAAATGTACCTCACATACAACCTGTGCAGAAGGGCTTCCATATACTTGTGCTGCCTTGCCATCATGGATAATTCTTCAGAGAAGGGCTGAAAGAGATCAGGGTGCGATGTGAGTGATGTGAATGGGCACACACCATCAGTCAAAGGGTGAGACTATTTCCTCACCAGCTCTCTTTTTTTTTTTTTTTTATCGAGCTCTCTTTTCAGTGGAGATCCTGCCTGAGTTATGAGAGTCCAGAGCAGCCATTGTAGTTCCAGTTCAGACAGACTGTCAGAGTCTGGCATAATCAGGCACAACCATGCACACAAGGGACTATGACACCAAAAGTATGTATGGCCAGGCCTGAGGGTAGACAAGCTGTTTGAGTGAAATCTTTCAGAAAAGAGGGTCACTAGTCTGTATTAAAAATTTTTAATTTGCCATTAGTTCCCAGAAAAGCAAGAAACAGCATAAACCATGGGTTCTTACCCTGCCTACAGTGTGCATTTTCTAAAGAACCAGCATGCTTGTTTCCATGCTGAGTATTCGGATTCCTGGCCTTATCCTTCAGAGGAATAGGCACTGGTCGCAGAAGCAGAGAACCAGACCACTTGCCTGATACCTTCCTCTGTTCCCAGTGCTTATTTATTACACTGCAAATGTCAGCACAGTCCTCCTTGGGTTCCAGTCCCTTGTCCGTAAAACATGAGCAATAATCATAAAGTGTCCTTCTTCCCACACTTTTCCTTCACTACCTATCCTGGTAGTAATCTCTGCCAGGCTGTGTGTTGCACATATCTTTAGAGAAATTAGTACAAAAAGTCCCTGATCTTGGCCAGAGGTGTCTTAACCTAAGTAAAAATACTAGATTTGAAAAGATGCTCCCTCACATCTATTCACATAAACACTATGGAAGTGGCTTCTACAGGCATTCAAGGCCAGGAATACACTCTCCTTTTGCTGGAAAAATGACATTTTTTTCAATGTGAGTTCAAAATGTCTTGTACAGTCTCCCTTTAATTTCAGAAATTATATATTCTTTCTTCTTAATTAGCAAATGTTAGGACAAGAACTTTGAGATGGAAGGTATGTACCTAATGCTTGTAACAGAGCCAATGCCTGTTAGGGCAGCCTGATTAAAGAAGCCATAGTTCTTGATGATAAATTGCTACAAGTCTGAGATAAGGCAAAGGCACCTCCAAAGAAATTTTTCATGTCATGGAAGAGGAAGCAAATTTGAGTGTGGACATTAAGGATTGTTATTGGATGCTCTTTTTAAAAAATGGTAAAGGAAATTCATTAATTGTTTTTCATCAGTATACAGTAAGTTAAATCAGCTGGATTGGATAGAAAATAGATGCATTAGAATTTGGCTCAAAATTGCTAAAATAAAAAAACCCCAGGAAGTATTTTTACTGCAGATGACGTCACAGTATGGTACCTCCAATGACTGTGTGAAAGCAAAAATTAAAAAATGAATGCAATGGCTAAACACTGCACTATTATTTCATGGAATGCCATTGAAAATATGCTTTCTGCTATGTCACCTTTGGAAGAAACACATATTTTACATTAAAAAATCAAAAACTGGATTAAAACTAGCCTGTAATTTCGGATGGAAAGAGGGAACAGTCTGATGGAGATGATGACGCTGCAAGTTGTAAGAAATTAAAAGCCCAGTTCCTATCATAAAACCTTAAAATTCTGAATTTGTGCTGAACTGGATCAGAAATCCCTCAGAGAGATAGATGAATGAATAGGGTAGAAAAGGGCATATCTCAGAGACTATTTCTTATGATTTCATGCATCATTCAAGAGACATACGTAGGAAATACAGTCCCTTCTGTGAATAACTATATAGGGAGTTAGCTTTTCCTCTACATTGTATAATCATTTACAGCATGATAAAATATGTCCAGGTTTGTGCAGAAGACAAAAAAATGCAAGATCTCTGCTCTTGCTAATGGGAGCATTTTTATGTGCTTTGGAAAGTCCCAAATGAAGCCAGACAAGGGATAACCATGTTCTTATCATGAAAACATCCAAGTAGTGAAAAATCATGTAGACATATTTAATTTCAGCTGTGCAGAATGAAATGTTGCAGAAATATTATTTATCCTGGTGGCCCACTTGTGGTTCCTTCTACCTGCTGCTGCCAGTGTTTGGGAAGGAGTGTTACTCATTATTATAATATTTTAACAACTTGAAATTATTTTTATTGTATGGTAATATAGATGAAAAGGAACTTTTGGAGGTCTAACTGTCCTCTAATACCAGGGTCAACTTAAACAAGGCTGTTCCAAGCCTTGTCTAGGTGAGTTCTGGATGTCTTGATACAGTGCATTTGGTGAAACAAAGAAAGAACAAAGCAGTATTTGCAGGTAAAAAAGAAAACAGAATTAGAAAATAAATATTTTTCTTGGTTCATAGTCAGATAGTGTATGTGTGTTAGTATACATTTTGGCCAGTTCCATAGATAATGTTTTTTGGCTGTAAATGAAAACATTTTAGTATGCAGTCCTCTACTGTGTATGCACTAATTGTCTAAACTGATGTGCTATGTACCTCAGTACGTCTACATCTTCTATAACCAACAGGTTTTTTCATTTTTGCTGTGATTAAGGCTGTTCTTTAGCTAAGGGTTTCGAGAGGAGGGAAAAAAAGGAATTCCAGTCTGGAGTGTCTCCTTCAAGTAGGTCATTTTAATAAGAGACAGTGGGGTACAAGCCCCAGTCAAGACTTTCACTAGAAAAATGGGGAGCATTATGAAGAATTTTACTCTTGTCTCCCTAGAAAGCTGCCTAGAGAAAACCAGACAGAATGTGTCCCAAAGAAATGAAAGGTGATTTTTTTTTCTGCAAAATTCAGATGATTTATGAATAAATCTGTGAATTTTTAAGGTTTTTGAAGAGAAGTCACTCAATAAGTCAGAATAAAAAAATGTTTGAATTGGGAACTTTTTGGTTCAGATACAGCTTTGCTTTAGATGAGATTAAGCAGCTTAAATTCTAGTCTTTCACTTCAGTTGACACTACATTTTACCAATCAAAACCAATATTCATTATATTTGTACAATGTCTAAGCTGTAATATTTAAAAACATTACAAGGCTTCTTATGAGAACTCCTATAATAAAATACATTACTGGTCTTCTTCAGCATAGCATATGTGCTAATACAATGTAGCTTAAAAAATAATTTTCCAGGTTTTTTTCATTCTTGAGCTGATTCTGTTTTGAGAAAATTACCTCCTTTTCTGGGTAGCTGTCTAGTGACTGACTGCTTCTAGGTGTATCTAGCACACCCTGGGTAGGGCACATCGCTCATACAACCCTACCCTGTCTGTGACAATTAGAAACTATTTGAAAACTAATTTCTGCATCTGCAATTTGTTCCTCCTTCTAGTGACAAGTGAGCAATGTCCTGCGTGTTCAACCTGTTAGCAAGTGTCGCTCAACTAGAATGAAATGCTTGCCTGAGCAGAGAGCACGAGCAATAAAAATCCATCCCTCTTGAGCAGCACTTAACCCTCAACTAAAATTATGTGGGATTTAGGTGGCACATGGGCCTTGGGACCAGTGATGGACTGCAATGCTAAAGGAGCTGAAAAGGACAGAGTTTTCTGAGGTCTCCATGACGACTTTTTTGTTGTTGTTGTAGTTTTTATTTTAATGCTATTTTGTTCCCTGCTGCTTTCACCAGGGAAACAGGACCTATGTAACCACATTGCCTTTCTACTCTCCTGGCATTCTCTCACTACTTACTGGCAGCTCTGAGCCCATTAGCCAATTTCTATCAGTCGGGCATTTGAGTTACAACATGTAAATTAACACAAGTTTCCAGAAAGTCAGTGACAGACTTTTCTCAGTTTGTGCTTGGTTGTTCATTATTCTTTCTTCCCCTTTCTCATTTTCTTGCACTCTCAATTAGTAAAACAGCCAGACAACATGCTTAATAGCACAAGTCAGCAAATGCAGATACCTGTAAATTAAGTGTGAGCCTTCCTGTCGATTTGGCAAGCGAGCAGGCAGGAGAGCTGTAGCTGGGTGTAATGTGATTTACATCAGGAAAGGGCACAGTAGGGACACTGCAGTGAAGAGCAGCTCCGCTGGTTCAGAAAGAACAAGCAAAGATTGAATGAGGAAATTTTCACATTAAAGTGCTGCATCTCCTACAGGAATTGATTGCACCATAATATGTATTCAGAAAACAGGTTCTTGTTATTGTGTGGGGATTTGGAGCACTTCTACAGGATCTGCTGCAACAACAGAAGTGATCTGTGACAGCAGAGTTATGGTATTGGCCTCAGGATGGGTCCTACTTTATGTTGCTCTCTGAGCATGATGACCCATGGGTGGCTCCCAAATTGCAGATGGGGCAAAGATTTCTGGTGCCAGCCACTGTATTCATATATTTAATAACCATGAGACAGTCACAGCAGTAGAAGCATTGCCGTCAGTAAACAGTTGAAGGGCATTGTGGTGAAAGTGCAGTATTTGCTCTACATTCTCAACTGTAAAGAATAAGCAATGAATTCTCTACAACGCTTGCTTGTGGGTTTTCACTCCTCACAGTCCTTGTTCAGAAGATCATCCCCCTTTCAACACATTTATTTTCCATCCTCAATGGAGGGTTTGTTCTTATTTTTCAAGAAGAAGCCAGGTAGACTCCAACCAGAGCCTCCTGCTCCAGGTACGGATTTGTCCATGAAGATGGGCTCTTCATGCCTGTGAGTCAAACACTGTCCCCTTAGTATACCAAAGCACAGGTGGAGCAAAACTAAGGTACGCTGAGCTCTCTTTTCTTCATGAGTTTGGTGAATTACCATATGCCTTTACAGAACATGTTACATATGTAATCAACCTGTATTTATTTGGTAAAGGTAACCAATTTTCTTTGTATCAGCTTTATTAAAAAAGATGGTCGATCTCCCTGTTTCAGTTGAAAGTTCTATTGCTGACCAATAAGCCTGTACTGATCATGAATACCAACTATATAAACCTTACAAAAAATGAATATATTGCATAATTTTCCTTGTGGCTTGATTAAAAGGGCTAAAAATAATTCAATACCTCACCCACACACAAAATTTATCAGAATTACTAACTTTTTTTCCCTTTCCATCTAGACATTTTTACTGTTCTTTTCACCTTTCAATTCGGCTCCCCACAAATTCAAAATGTAATGTTATATAAATCTTTTTCAGCAGATGATGTTCACAACTGCACTAAAGGCATAAGTCTTATAACCCTGGAAATATCCACCTGAAGGAGCTGCAATTTGGCAGGTTTGCTACCTGCACAGAGAGTGGGGCATTACTTGTGCCCTATATACCAGTGTGCCGCCATGTATTTCTTTCATTGCATGAGAATTGTATAGAGTAGGATGGACAGTCTACAGTGAGACAAAGAAATGTAGTCCACAAGAGCAAGAAAACTGCAGCATGTTTCAAAGACAGGTGGAAATTCTGATCCTACAGTATTCAGTAACTCTAAAAATACCCTCCACTCAGTACAACAGCAGAGCTTCCTTTCTCTTGGGTTAAAGAAGAGGTTTTAAGTTGCTCAGGTAAAAAGAATTATAGTGATGCTTTTCTAATCAGAGATAAATATCAGCTACTTCTGATCTCCTACATTGTCAGCTAAGTAATGACTCATTCTCTGCATTGTCCTCAGTATGTGAAGGACAACAGGAGAGCAAACCTTATCCACAGGTTCTGGTTACACTTAGGCATTTCCTGCTATCAGAGGCAGGCATTATGAAATACAGTTAGTGCATTCACAAATTAAAAGCAGAAACACAGTCAGCAATTACAAAGACTGTTGATACACTTGATTGTCCATACCATTTCAAGGCTGGATTGCCTTGCTTGGCTAAGACAGGAAAAAGATGTTACAAGCAGGCCTGTAGGTCTGTTTAGTGCCTGAAAACTAGTTCGTCTTTTAAGGTGGGCTTCTTTTCCCTTTATTTACACACCTGATCTGCAACTTTACCCATGACAGGCAGGATAGGCTTTTTCAGCACACTTTTGTTGTCTCACCTGCTCTGATTGGACTGTCAGCAATTTCCCAGTGCCAGTGGTACACATGCAACCCAGCTCATCCTAATTCAGCTCACATAAAAAGTCAGGGTGTCTTTGTCTTGGGACATGGAGAACTGGAGGGCCTGCATTCATTTCACTGCTTGGAAAAGTAAAGAAAAGAGGTTTATTGGGCAGCTGCTATAAGAATAGTTACTTAGGGAGCTGTGCTACCCATAAAATGCCTTTATGCAGCGCTTCTGGCACCTGAATATGAAATTAGATTTTGGGCTAAAATCTGAGGAAAACCTATCCATTGCATATGAATGTAGCAGTAGATATTCCTTGTGGTGATTCTTAAAAAGCTGTGCTTAACTGGTTCCTATCTATCGTATGAGTGCTCCTTCTAATTGGCACAAGCTAAACCTAGGAGGACTCTCTGTTTTTTTAATGATAAATGCTAAGAGTTTAACAATACTTTGACGTGTGTTGAATGGTCTGGTTCCACTCCTTCGCACCTAGTTCACTGCCTGGCAAACTGTGTCCTCAACCGATACTCTTCCTACATGGGAAGAGAACAGCCCCCACAGGCCTACCTGACTGATCCTTTCACCTTTTGCTCTTGAAATTAGCATGGATATTATGTTGCCTCCTCAATTACAGGATTTGATTTCAGTTTTCCTGCTGTTTTGCTTAATTTAAACTCTGCACGGACAACTACATATTACATGGATTTTAGTAATCTGGTATGTGCACTGTCACTCTTCTGTCCCATTGCATTTTAACCCCTGGTTTTAATGCATACCCTGTATAAAATGACTTGTGACATGGTGTGATTCATTTCAGAACATCACAGCCAACTAAGCATACTGCTGAATCCTGTGGTGTAAAAGTATGGATGGTTTAACAATCTGACTGAAAGTTCTTGCCTATGCTGCTAGAAACTCTTTTATCCTGTAAAATGGACCATTTTTACAAGACAATAATTTCTGAGCCACTGAGCAAGTGGTGCTTTATATACCACCAATTGGAATATGTACTGCTAGCAACAAAATGGGTTATGATTATTTGTATGCAAACACCCATTTATTTTCATTTAGAATAACCAATAGTGAGAGCAAGTAAATTTCCCCTCAAATAGCTTTTGTTTTTACTTGAGAAGAAAAAGAAAGGAATTTTGATAATGGATGATGTGTTTACTGAAGTAGTTTCCCTGTTTCTGGCTTTAAATGAGGATTTGCAATTAAATAACTTCAGAGGAAGGTATTAGAAAAAAAAAGTAACAAACATAATTTAACACTCATTTACTTTGGAAACACCCAGAATTGTCAAATAGAAAGTAATGGCTTTATCTTGACAGGCTCTGAGTGGTCTTTCTCAAACCTTGGTGCTTCAGGACTGAAAACTGAGAAAATACTTGAAAATGACCTTTCCTGACAGAAGCAATAGTCCTGCACAGGTCTAGATAATCTGTTATTTTCCTTCCTCTGGAAGAGTCAGGTTTGGCTGCTCAGCACCCTGGAAGTTGGGTGTGCAATTTGGTAGTATGACCAGGAGAGACTGTGAATCCTGAGCTGCTGCATATTATTCATAAAGGCAAAATTCCATTTTACCCATTCTAGTTATGGAATTTGAACATGTGTTTTTTTCTGTGAGGACAGCTCATTTCATGGAGGGCTAGTATAGGCCTTATGCAATATGGAAGGACATCGTTTGAGCTTAACTTGTGTTGGGAGATGAAATTTCATGCAATGCTACTCTCTTGCTGTGCAGGGCGGCAGGGTTGATCACTGCCAGCATTCTAATATGTCAGCTTACATTCAAGAAAAGCTGTAAACAACTGTATTTAGAAGAAGAAAAAGAAGCAAAATAAAACCCCACTCCTTTTTTGAAATTTGGTATTTTCTTAATAGACAATGAAAGAAACCTATCAATATCAATTCAGGATCACATCATATAAAATGAAGTATCATATCATAGCAAACCAATGAAAAAAAAGGTTAGCAAAATGTTTCCTGAAAATACTTCTTTTTTTTTTTTTCCAATGCTTTTCTTATTAAGGTAGCAGTTTCCTTGGGAAAAAGGCCAATAATAAAAAAAGGTGTTCGTTAAACTTCTGGAAAAAACATATCTAAACATGCCTTCCTTCTGACTTTGATGGCATATATAATTAAGAACAGCAAAGGCTAGGTATTGACAGGAGACTCATTAGAAAGAAATATGATTAAACCCGAGATTTATTGAAAATGATTCAAAACTTCAGGAAGCTGTCTTTAGTGTGTGCAAATTAAGGTCTGCTGTTCTGGTGAATTGACAGGACTGTACCATGCAGCAAAAATACAGAAGCAGAACTCAAAATAGTATCTACCACTGCTCATTCTTACTCTCATTATAACATGGCCTGAGGCCTAGAGGACAACTTTTATATTTCTTCTATTTTATTTCTTCTCAGACCATAACGAGCTTTGTAGATTTGTGCCGTAATGAAAGTGTTTGAAATTGATTTGACTGCTACTGTTACAAAAGTCGCAGATCAAAGAATTCAGCATCCACCCAAAATGGGGTTAAAATGCCTTTTTAAAATGCCTTTTAAAAATGGCTTTGAGTAAGAAATATAACCCCCATCAGGCCCATTGATCCCATCACGTTTATTGTGGCTAACTGTAAATCATTCACAAACTACCAGATGGTGCTGGATGAGTTTGAGAATCATTATTTTGAGGAGTATTCTGAGTTCTGATTTAATTTCAATCTCATTCCACAATGTTTTTACATTTCCCCTATCATGGTCATGGGCACCCTCCCATGCTAATTTGTAAAATGAATTTTATTGAATGCCATCTAATCTTATTGCCATAGTTACAACCAAGAAATCAAAGATTTCTTGCTACTCTGAGCTGAAAATAGCTGACTTGATACAAGGAAAGGGACAATTCTTATGCAAACCTCTGTACTCAAATACAATCTCTTATTCAAAGAACAATGGAAGGTTTGATCTCTGGAAGAACTGACTTCCGCCGTATTTTCATTCTAGCAATGATCCGCCAAAAAGGTCGAATGAAATGCATAAAAATGATGGGACAAACAGAGCAGTGGGTCCAAATGGTTGTCATATGTGTTCTTTGCTGATAGGAAAAAGACAATCAGTGGCAGAAGTACTTATTTTGTTAAAGCCCACAGTTGTTAACAACTAAGCTCCTGCTGGCTGGAGCAACAGTCACAGAACCTTTCCCTCAAATTTACTCTGGAAGATATTTTAGAGGAGTAGCAGGAGGGGTCTGTTTGAAGCCAGGCATTTGAGCTGTTGCTGTTTTCTGTGCTATCTCTTTATACTTTCAGATAGCACAGGCATTTTTTATGTCATGAATAGAGGATGCAAAATTTTTATCGCTTATTACTCCAAATACCCTTGACTCAAATGGGGAAATTGTTAGAGATATATGGACAAAATGCTCTATATCTCTGGCATTTGTCCTCTCTGCAAGGACTTCGTGAAGAGACTCTCCATGGTAACCCCAGGGTACAGAGAAAGGAACTTGCACTTGAGGCAGTAGCTTATATGAGAGAGACAACTCCTGAATCCACCATAGACCCTCTCACCCCAACTCTGTAAGGCACAGCAGCCATAAATGAGTCTTATTACTTTCTTCTGTGCTAGCAAAGTAAACATATGATTGGGGAAGAATATATAATGAAAGAAAACAAAGGGAAAAAGAGAGGAGGATTTAAAAAAGGAAAATGCAGAGAGGACAGTCAAATCTATCTCAGAGAAAAAAGAAAGAAGAAGGGGGAGAAATCCTAAAGAGATACTAAAGCGATATAGAAAACCCATCAAGGACAAACAGCTGAAGGCAATCAGTATTTTCAGAAAAAGAGGGGGATTGTGTAATAAACATAGAAGACAGAGTAATAATGAAAAAAACCCCAACACACCCAACAGTGGGAAGAAGGAAAATAGACTTTAGATTGTCCCTACGGAATTAGAATTTAAAATCTTTCAGCATTGCCATATGTAGGATGTTATGCATTTTTTCTGGGTGAAAGAAATCTCATTTTATTGAATGGAATAATCTGAAAAATAAGTGTTACTAGTTCTAATATGCTGCTTTATT
>NW_008237444.1:181862-187988 GCF_000691975.1 Corvus brachyrhynchos | reverse complement strand
GGAAAGAGAATTTTACACTTGCTCCTGAAAACAGGGAAAGCTAGGGGAATACAAGCCTTCCAAAAGGACATTACCTCACAAAGTCAAGCTCCATCTGTTACAACTTCTTTGGTCTTCCACAATACTTCTGGTCTCTCCAATACTCTTTTGTTCCACTCCTCTCTACTTTTTCCCGGACCAACACCAATCCTCTCGATGTCTCACAAATATGGCAGCTGAATAAGAAGAAATATTTAAGCTGTGTATTTTAATGTAGCTTGATGCCACCTATTTTAGCAGACTCTGCACAACTTAAACATTAATTTAAATCACATCTTTGAACATAAAAGTGTTCATACAGCATGTCTCCCATGCAGAACTGTCTATCAAATCTCCTGCTACTGTTTCCTGTAACACGAGATGTTGGACCACTTGCTGTCCTCAGAGAATGAACAGTAATCATGACAGCAGTCATTCAGCATTTGGGTAGTTGCTCTGCACATATTCCCAGTGCAGAAGGATAGAATTCAACCAAATGTTGACCTCAACTACCCAGACCCATCCGCACAAGAGGTAGTTAAGTAAAAATTTTCTGTTTGTTAGAAAACTTGTTTTTTTGTGCATGGGTGGTAATAGTCCTTCTTGTGTAGAAGACTAGAAGTTAAGGGGGCTAATGTGTCTGTCTCAAACACCAATAGCCAGACAGCTGTGGAGCCACACAAGGATTGTTGGTAATAACACTGTGTGAGAAAGAACAGGATGTGGCTGGAGAAGGGGCCTTATGGAGGTAGGGCAGCATTTTTCAGGGACCAATATCTTTGTTCTGGATCCTGGACAAAAGCACCACACAGTACTGTGCAAGTGCAGGAATGAGGTCAAGAAGTGCTAATGGACTGTTGACCACAGGCTGACCCTCTTAGGGGAGATCAAGACTACTAAAGACCCCCAAAGCCCTCTGAACAATTTCCATACAGGTCTAGAAGAATGGACTGCTCATGGTAACTGATTTGCACAAAAAGCAAGAAACTTATATTCAGGATGGTGAAAACTTGTGTATGAAAAGGTACCCACAAGAAGCCCAGGGATGTGTACAGCTCAGGACTCTGGACACCCCATCAGCTGGATTGATCTTTCTTCCTTTCTTTCTCTTCGCCCTGTTTAACTCATTTCTCTCTCTCTCCGTCTCTCCCCCCTTTCACCCTACCCCTTTATCCAAAACCCACTGCCATGTGCTTATACAGGAGGCCAGGCTCTAACTTATACCAATTTCCATGATAATTGTGTTATTTACTAGGAAAACTTTGTAAGCTTTTGCAGATCCTCTGACATTTGTAACTCCTTTTAACAGTGAGCATCTCTGAATCTTGGGTGCTCTCTTCCCCTTAAGGGTTTGATGGAACTCAGAGATAATGATCAGAGTGTTTTGAGCAAATATTAAGAAAGGTGAGAGCAAATATCACCTCAGAATTTTTTCTGGAGCTACTGTTCTCTGGTAAAACTCAAACCTGTGTAGAGAATACCTGTATTAGCCCAGAGGAGAAGAAGTACTAGTTAAGTCATTCTCAGTAGGGTGGGTAAAAGTTATACTCTGCTGCCCTGGAAGAAATACAAAATAGATCTCCTGGCCCAGATATCACTTGGTTCCCCTCTTATCTGTTTCAGTCTGGACTGTCTACCGCCATTAGTGCCCTGGAAGGAAAAAGTAAATCCCCTGCCCCTCACCAGTAAGCCTTTCTCCTCTGGCAGTAACCCTGTTAGCAAACAATGACTCTTCAAGGGTTTGGAAATGAGATGTCTGGTTTCTCAGCTGACAGTCATGGCTCAAAGCAACAGATATGTGATATCATAGGCCAGCTAGGCTTGGGAGGGGCCTCTGGAGGTCCGGTCCCTCCTCAAAGTGGAACCAGCTTCAGAGATACATTAGATTGTGCTTGTGCTTGTTTCCGTGAAATGTTTGGTACACCCTATCAGGTAGGGTATGGACTTTGTTGAAATGTTTGTTCAAGTGTTTTGTTGAAGTGTTTGTTTGATTAAAAATTCTTTAGAATTCTGTATTACTGAATCCAACTCTTGCCTCTCTTCTGCTGTTCCGATACTTGCGTTTGCTTAAGGGAAAACCTTTTCAGTGAATGTTAGTTTTTGTGGCTTCCTGTGTAAACCAGCTGGATATTTTTGACTGGGAAACCATTAACCTAAGAGGAACACTTGGTGGTCTATGAGTAATAGCTAAAATTTTCAATATTAGAGACATTTAAGACCCTCTTGAAATTTTGTGTACATGAGTTGCTGTGTAGGACTTTTTAGCACACTGACAATAAAAATAGTTAAAAAGCATTATGTGCCAAAAACCTCAAGACTACATTATGTGTAACTGCAATTTTGTTCAGCGAGTTTCACTCAGCTGAGATGGGTTTGTGGTACAAAGTGAAAATATGATGGCCATTTCACTCTTTCAGTAGCAATACTCGTGCTCCATTTAGTTTATCTTGACCTTTCAACTCCATTATTGCTAAGGCTCAACACAAGTATTTGTGTAAGGATACAGTAATGAGAAGAAGCTTCAGGATGATTCTGGCAGTAGACACCACGTCACATTATTTCTTCTCTTTCTGTTTTTAGCTGAACTGGACAAGGAATTCTGAGTTTGTTTCAAACATCAATCCACTCTCCCTGGCTAATCTGCTGTGGTGCTAACTCAGTTAATGCACTGGTGAGATAGCTGTCATTTTGTGTAGATAGATTTTGCATCCAGTCAGTGTTCTTACTCATTTCAGGGAAGCACTACAGCAAGTGACATTGGGCTGTAACAATGTTATTTTATTTTGTTTTTTATATAATCAAGTGTCAACTTGTTTTCAGTTCAGAAATTATCAAGAGTTCTAAGTGCATGAGAGATATTTCCTCTTACCTAAAAAACAAAGAAGGTTCTTGATAAATGGGTTTTGAAATAGGTATGTTCTTTCCTTGTCTTCTGAAATTATGGTTACTAAATGAGAAGAAAGTATCAGAGGCTAGTGAGCTGACAAACTTAAGATTAATTTCTGGTTAAATTTCAAGATGACATGAAAGTCAGGGAAGACAAGGAAAATATCAGTCATAAGATCTACAAGAACAGTCAAGTATTTCGCCTACAGAAATATTGAGAAAACAACAAGAACTTTTGGGAGATAGTTGTGTCTCCATAAATACTGATGTTTGTTGGTTTCATTGAAAATGGGGGAGTTCTTATTTCAGAAGGGAGGATAAAAGGAAGATTCAGGGGACCTTTTCTCTCATTATGGGACACCTCACTTGGGCACACTTGTCTTATTGTCTAGCTCTCGTGCATCCCTTCAAAGTACTCAGGCTATCATGTTCGTCAGTCATATCATGAAAATAGCGAACTACTATGAGAACTTTTTCAAATAATCTCATTTTTCTCAGATTTCTTCCTTAGTTGTCCACTGGATTTTTAATAGAAAAAAAAGTCTACTTCTCTTCTGAAAGAAGTGCCTGTGGAAGGTTCTTCTGTTTCTTCTGTTTAGCACATGTTTTTGAGGAGTCTCATACACAAAATGTTTTAAAGAGATTATATAACTGGCTAGCAGTTAAATTTTAATATTTTTGTTCATACTACATTTTTCTGCCATCACAGTCTTAATAGATACATAATGCTTACTTTTTAAAGGTGTTGATTTAGTTGCCACTAGTCAAACATAGTAATCTTTTCCACCTTCTGTCAATCAAAACTTTCCAAACACTTTTCTTGTTGTGACTGAACTGTGTACATAAATATATTTCTAAGATTCAGCTTCTTTGAATCTGCAACAATCATGCCAATGCAACTGTTGGAATGTCTCCAGATGGTAAATGCTAAAGAGCCTTACATTAGGTCGATGTGCCTTTTTTTTTTTCTTTTAACAAATGTGAGTATTTGGTGTATAAAATGGTGTGAGTAATCTAAGGTTTGGTGAGCATCTTCTATACCATCCATTCTGTTTGAGCCATGTCAAGTACACCATGGCACTCCTTTACATACTAATGGTGTAGCACTACAAAAAACCACTACATTCAATTCTCTGTGATACAATAATTAACAATTTTGAGAAATTTTGTTTATTGGTATCCAAAGAAGAAAAATTGCTTTTGATTTATATAGGTATTGGATAAGACCTTTAATAAATGCTAATGGAAAATGAACAACATCTAAATCTATTAAGATTTGCTTTGCTTTCTTTGTATGATCAAAAGGAGATTTTTCTCTGCTAGCAATAGGACTTCAGGCTTATGTATAGAGTTATGCACTGGCAGTCCAGATAGTGCTATGCTGCCACATGTAGGGACTTCAACAGATGAATATACTGTTGCCAAAAACATACGTCTGCCCGAAGTGAGAAAGCATGTTGAACAGAATACATCCACAGCAGTGAAATGCTGATGAGAAGGAATCTGTATTGAAACAGCATTTCACAGGACAATGGAAAGTGAGAAGTAATTTCAGGAAGCCACTTCTATTTGCAGCGACATATCCCAGCTCTGCTGCTGTATTACCTACTTCCTGTAAATATGTGTTTACTGCAGTCCTTGCACAGTGAAAGAGAAAGGTCACAAAAGGCACTGAACAATTTTTATCCTATTAGATCTTCTGTGGAGATGTAGCAGAGTAAAACAGATCAAAGGTACATGAGTGTGAGTGTTTGAAGGGCGCAAGGTGAACTCAGGAGAGAGCAGGTGTTGGCTGCACCAAGCACATTAGAAACCTCTTTTTTGTGCATTTGACATCTCCCCATAATATGAAATATATGGACATTTTTCAGGATTTTTTATTGCTTTATTCAGAAGAGACGATGAATTATTTGAACAGTAGAGTGACTCACTGAACTTCAAAGTGGTGACAAAACTTATCTTGATCCTCAAGATTTTAGTCAGTCTCTATTAAGAGAGATCAAGGGACAGTTTAGTCAGCTTTGTCCTAAAATTTCTGTGGTGCATCTAGCATTTATCATCACCAACAGGAGACATACACTGTTAGATGGACCTCGGGGCTTATTCGGTATGACAAATGGTGTCCTTTTGTGTATCTGTGCTGAATAGGAAACTAGATAGGTGGAAAAAAAGGAAGATACCATGTCTGTAAGAGAGCTAAATGGATACCAAAAACTGAAAAAATAATTCTTCAGTTACTCCATTTCATTTCCAAAGGAATTTAATTCAACCATGTTTATGATTTTGTGTATCTTACACACATAGTGAAACATTTGTGAGAAATCTAAGGACATTTACTAAAAAAAAAAAAGTCAAATATCATCTCTGGCTTTTCATACATGAAAAATCAGATACAGGAAGACTACTTACAGAACTGTTTCAAATGCTGACAGAGCAAAGTGCATGCACTTTGACCTGCTGGTTAAATAAGAATTCATTTGTGCAATTCATTTGTGACCAGCTAAAAATCATCATTACCTCTTGTCGTCAACAATGGCATCAATTTTCTCTGATTCTTTCACTAATTCTAATTTACATATACTGAATTGAGATGCTCTGCTTTAAAATATCCTCATACAGTGGATGGAGGCAATAAAATCACACTTTTTATTCAGCAATCAAACTAATTTCTGACAGAGAAATGAATATAAGAAGGTGTTCACTGGGGTAAATATTGAAATTTATATAGAGATTGAATGACACAATTAAATTGATAAATGCTGCCATTTACTGTCAGTAAAGGTTCTTTTCAACAATTCTGATAGATGCAGAAGAACTTTTTGCTTGAAAATATACATTCCAGATGCCTGTAATATTTAAAAAAATGTAAGACATTTGAGGTGTTCATATGCATATCCCCTATTTAGATAAAATGAAGAGTGTTGATACTGACTTGTCCCATTAGTCTGCTGGAAATTTGAAGGTGTAAGCCAAGAACTGTTAGCCATGCAGAATCAGTATGCTTTGCCTTTTGGTGACTCTTTATAGATTTTCAGCACTGTAAAAGCAAGTAGAGCAGATGGTGAAATGCACTGTTTTGAAGCAAATATCACTAATAGATTGTTGCAGTGGGGATCCTGCAACACGCATATATCAAACCAGGAGTCCCGTGGAAAGGAAATATATATGGACAGACAGATTCTTGCTAGATGTTTCAGAGATCTTTATTTCTCCAGCCGCATG
>NW_008237444.1:175539-180050 GCF_000691975.1 Corvus brachyrhynchos | reverse complement strand
ACACTGCAGCTCGCATGGCTCTGCCCGCGCGCGGGAACTGCCTCGCTGCTGCTCGCAGAGCGCTCGGTGCACGTGGCCTGGGCCGCACGGTCCCTGCGCCAGGCTTCCCTTCGCCAAGACACAGCTGACATTGCTCAACTGTCTCGGTAATTAAATAATATTCACGAAAATATTCTTCCATCGGCATATATTTTGACTCCAGTATTAACTGTGTCCAAACGGTTTTCCAAAAGCCCTTGGTAAGAATTAAATCCCAAGAAACATAGAAAAAGTTCTTAAACAACCATGCCAGGAAGTGTTTCAGTTCTTTTTGAGCTTGAATCAAGCTAAAATTTACAAATCGTTGTTCAAGAATCATTTTAAGTTTAAGATAAATGTCCATATGCGGCTCTGAGAGCCAAGAGTCTTCCCACGGTTCCTCCATAGTTTAGATACGGAATAGCAAAGCAAAACCAAGAAGAGGAATCCAAAGTTTCCAGGGTTTACTCACACAAATCAGTTGCTTAGGGATCGGGGATCGTTCTGCTCTCAATTCTCCACCATTCGTTGCAGTGGGGATCCTGCAACACGCATATATCAAACCAGGAGTCCCGTGGAAAGGAAATATATATGGACAGACAGATTCTTGCTAGATGTTTCAGAGATCTTTATTTCTCCAGCCGCATGGCCGGAGCTCTGCCCAGGAACTGTTCCAGTCACGGGACCAAGGGTCCTTCTGCCCACGCAGGGAACACAAACCAACCAATGGGAACGAGGCTGAGCAGGGGCAGGGAAGCCCCGTGTCTGTGCCCTCAGGGCCCCTCTCCCAGGGCTACACGGCGGGGGAGGGACCCCAACAATAGATGAAGATGGGTAAGGTTTTATATAATACTGGGACAGTAGTTAACCATTTGTTGTTTCTCCCATGATTTGATGGTAATGTTGAAGAAATGAAAGAAGTTGTGTGCCACTTGGATAAATATTCTGGCAGGTAACTCACCCAAAGGAAAAAACCACTTTGTTGTCAGATGATGGAAATACTTTGACCAGTGGAGGTGCAAGCGGGCTATTGATGATACCACTGAGGTGCTCCTGGTAAAAGTCTGAGAGGCAAATAGTGTTTTTTTTCTGTTACCATATGATTTGGGAGCTTGTCTATTAAGAGGAAAATGGTTTAAGCTTTATAACAATTGTCTTTCAGAAATCTTGCTGACTTATCTAAGTGTCAGAGGGTATCTTATCCCTCCTAGGCATTACAATACCTTTGTAAAATAGAGATTAGGAAATCAAGTCCTTTCTATTGGTCTAGCATTCTGTCTTTCTTAATCCCAGCCTTTTTTTTTCACTGTGCTTTTTACAATAAAGAATTTGGTGCTTCATGATGTGAAGAATGACTCCTTTGTCTCTTTCCCCCTGTTTAGTTCTTGGGCTGAGCTGCTCAAATGTGCTTTTATATGTTGACGAGCTCATGGGTTTGATGACTTAAAGAAGAAAAAAAAAGGAATGGGCTGATGAACATGATTACATAGAAAAATCAAGAGATACAGTTTAATTTAAAGGTTCCATCACTACAGATTCTTGGGAAATACTGCTATTCATAATGAATTTGCTTAGTATTCATGGGATGTGACATACATTTCCATAGATTATACTCTTGTGAGTTACAGCCTCACTTAAATGTTGGCTATTCCTACTGACTGAATTTAAGTAAACAGTTTTATCAAATGGTAAATTCCATCTATTGCCAAGTGTTCAGAGTACAATTGTTATGCTTGATCAACCAGATATTTATCTCCTCTCTGCTACAGAAGTGACTGACCTTCTGCATAAATATGTGTAATTTATCTCCAGATTACAGATAATCAGGAGGCTTCTGCGCTCTGCTTCTCCTTTATTTTCTTTCTTCCCCAGATGTTTTTCTTAGATATTTTGTCTGTATTTAAAATTACGAGGAAACATAGGACAAATGTTTAGGGATTCTTTGTAAGCATCATTAAAGTGTGTATTTACTAAGGTGTTTTCTCTCTGATTTCCACCCACTGCTACCAGAACATTGCTGTTTCATTGGAGAAACAGTACTTGAAAAGCTCTTACAGTATCTTAGAGCAACTCATGTAAGTCACACTAAGGTAATTCCAACTGTTTCCTGATATCTTGTGCCTTTCCTTTTCCTTTTTCCTTTTCCTTTTTCCTTTTTCCCTTTCCATTTCCCTTTCTCTCTCTCTCTTTTTCTTTCTTCAAAGTCGTATGAGGTGGCTCATACACTAAGTTTTAGTGCACTCCTTCAGGAGTCAAAAGTCATATCATTTTTCTCCCTTGATATGTTTTTTCTTTATCTAAAAGCTGTAAGCTCCTACAATTTCACCAAGAACATTTCAGTGAGAGACAGAGGTACAGAAGAAGACTAATAGGAGAAAATGGAGGAAGTGACTATAAATGGTCTAACTGTGCACAGGCCTGCTTTTGCTGTCCAAGGACTGGGGAATATTTGCTTCTAAAAGCAACCCAGTACTTGTTTTGCAGTGTACTTATAGACAGGAAGTTTAAATATATAACTTAATGTCTTTATTCTCTCAGTGTTGTCATTCAGGAATTATTAAAAAAGAGCTCTTCTTCTGTGATTTAAGTCTCCTATTTGAACTATAATGGTGACAATGTTGCGTATCAAGAATGTACTTGTCTATTTAGTTAAAAATGCAAAGAATCTATGTTTTGGCTTTTTTTGGCAATTCCACTGAGTTCTCTTTCCTTTTTCTACATGTCATTGCAGAAGGCCACCACATACACAAAGCATTTCATTGAGTTGGCTCAGTCTGTCAACAAGCATGGATTACTTAGGACAGATTTCTCCAGAAACATGCTGGAAAAATTTTTCATAACAGTGGTAGCATCCTCTCACTCTCTCCTTTGAGGACTTATCAGAGTGAGACATGAAGTGTGTTTCACTCAGTGGCTCCCACTTGGACAAAATGAACTCTTTTCATATTACTGCTGTAGAGGACCCTCTGAAAGTCAAATTTCAGAGAGGCTGCTTGAAATCAGAAGCCATCAGCATACACTAAACTTTAACACATATCTGTCTCATCATGGTTGATTGATCTCAGATGAATAGGGAGTTTCATGAATATGATGTAGGCAAGAAGACACTTGATAGAGTATCCAGTGTTTTTTGCATAAAAAGCATGGTTTTGTAGTCAAAACCAGCATTGCCACATAGCACTTTAATATTTCCCAGGCAGACTTCATTTTGCAAGGAACATTTTTTTGTGTGTATGTGTGATTGGGAGGGACATCACAGATAATCATTAAAAGCTGGATATTAAGAAAGCTCACGGCAATTTTTTAATACTGTAAGTTCACCTTGAACCCTTGCACGACTTCAGTTACTTGTGCCAGGAATCTCACATACAGAGAGCAGAATAACTGAGGTACGTAATTCAGATTCCCAAATTCCCATGCTGATAATGTACATACCAGCGGGATGTGGGGAAATGACTCAGAATAGAAACAAAACAACACACAGTTTGTCGGGAGCAGAAATCCTTATATCTTCAAGAGAAAACTCTGAAGAGTGAAATAGCACATTATCCACACAGGAATATTAATCTACAGAACTCACATAAACAAGATAGGATATACATGGATGTATACTCTTTTCTAGGCCTTAAGTACTGTCTGACAACCCAGGAATAATTAATATTCAGATATGAGCTTTAATTCCAAACTCTTAAATACTAGTCCCTTGATGGGCTTGCACAGACAGACATAATCACTCCCATATCCTGAAGTCTCTTTATTAGTGTCATCTTTCTGTATATATTTATGGATTAAAAATTAAAGAAGTATATAACTCATTTTCAGATGTGTTCTTTCTGATAAAGTAACAGTAGATTATTCACTTCACTTTTTGTTATATTTTGTTTACCTATGGAGTTATGAAGTAAGGGCTCAGCGCTGTTTGCTTTCAGCATTTACCACTTACTTTTAATTAACTTCCCTCCATAATGTTAATATAGTTCTTTTGTTGAACAATATTTCTATTTCACAATAGCTGAAAGTACTGCCAGTGCAGCATAGAGGGAAAAAAATGGCCCTTCATTATCAAACCATTATATTTGCAACAGCTCACTGCCAAGAGACTTTTCAAAGCAGTCAAACAATAAATTCATTAGAATTCCAAAATAGGCCATGAGGGGCCAAACCTTGATCCCACTGAAATCAGTAGCTCATGTACTGAATAGTGCTAATGTTTGGCCTTTAAAACTACTCAAATATCCTGGGTTCAAGCAAAATAACAGACTATTACTGCAAATCTAACCTTCATTAAATTTTCTATGCACTTAAATCTTTGTATGAATTGGGGAATAGGTTTTGTTTGAACTGAATACTACTTATATTTGATTTTGAAAATGATTTTTAATGTTGTGTTCTCTCCAGGTTGCTATTCTTTGGGAACATGAGTTCAGCAAGCAAACTCCCACTTTCATAAATACATATATGTATATATATACATCCACACACATATATACATA
>NW_008237444.1:173307-175505 GCF_000691975.1 Corvus brachyrhynchos | reverse complement strand
CTTGGTTTTAATTAAACTTTCTATTTGCTTTTCCAAAAGCTATGACATATAAAAGTCAACCATGGTTAAAAAAATGTCTATTTGCATTTATAGTTAACTGGAGTCTATTCCTCTGCGCATAACAAAGAAGGGAAGATCAGGAGCAGTTGGCATAGATGTGTCTTTATCTAAGTGTAAAACGACATAATGTTTAGCAAAACTTGGGTAAGTTTCTGGTTCCTAATCTCTATATTTCTTGAAAAAGAAGAATCTCAGAATGTGCTCTGTATTTCTGGTTCACTGTACTGCTATAAAGCATCTATGGGCCAGGAAAGGAAAAATTCATTCATATCTACCTTCAAGTCCTGTATTGCTAAACACTGGAATTGATAAGAACACCATCATTGATAGGCAGAGTAATTGGGAATTTCTAGTGTTACATGCCTTTGAGAGCAGTTTCAAATGACTTGTGTTTCATGGCACGTTGGAAAAATCATACTTTTGTTCACAGGTGAATACTGAAACTTTGTGCATCTTAGAGTCTTTGGGAAAGGGCTAGGTCTGTGGCAGATTGCAGTAGACATACAGTGCTATTTGATCCTGTGTTTAACTTGTCCAAAAGGGATAATAATGTTAATAGTAGTGAGTAAGAGGGGTGCCAAACACAGTTTGACCTTCTGATATGCACAACATTTATGTATCTCGTCAGGGATACTCAAAACTCATGTCAACTTTCATGCTTGCTCTTCCCTGAAGGAATGATATATAGGAAAAAAGTAGTGCAGCTAAACAGTTCCTACCTGTATGTTATTTTAGGAATGTGTATGAGCAAGGGAAGAAATTATTTGTGGAAATAAAAACTATTGGTGCTCACAGATTCATTTCTGTGCTCTAAGAGAATAGACTTCATTTTACAAGTAAGTTTATAGAGAAGAAAATGCTCTGTATCAGCAAAGACCAGAAATTACAAGGTGCTCACATATCTCATTGCAGAGTATTCCTCAATAGACAGATGTTCTCCGTGGTTTGAGACATGCTCTCTGTGGAGAAAGAAGCCTGTCAAAAATGATAAAGATGCAATGTATTTGCAATGCACCGGAAATTTATGTGTCTCTATGCAGGCTGGAGGTGAAGCAAATGAATATTACTCACTTGATTGAGAGAATGAGGTCTGATACAGAGCACAATTAACCTAAGTTAACATTCAGACAGAGTCTCTCTAGTATACCTACCACTTCTCTGATTGAAGGAAAACTATCTGACCCAGAATTTACGTGCAAAGAAGATTGAAATGATCAATTAAGCTGTCCTTCTAATAAGCTGTCTCTAAAAGGGTGACTGGTTAAATGGAGAAATCAAATATGCTAAGTTAAAAATAAGAAATTTAGGCTACTGATTGAACTAAGGCCCACAGAATGCATCTGCAGTTTTGAGGAGCCCTGAATAAGGTTTGCATGGCCAATTCTTCCTGTTTCTAAAGGTCAAAGTCATTTTGTTGATTTTTTTATAGGGAGTTTTATGAGACTAGAAATTAATTAAACCAGTACCTTTGGGTATGTTGGATTATGATTGCCTTTATTGTAATCTATATGCTATATAAGCCTGCATGTTTTTAAATTACTTTTTTTTTTTTAAGTTGTGAAAGTAGTGGTGTTTTAAAATATATCTCATTTAAGAAGCAGCCAAGTATTACAATTTATATTTACCTTATTGGTTTGAATATTGTATTTTATTTTAGTGATGTATAAGTCTTGCAACTACATGAAAGATTTTTTTTTCATATTAGATGTTAAACATCAATTCCTCTTTCATAAAATTAGGTAAAATTAGGTCCAAAGCTAAAACACTGTAATCAAAAAATATTTTGTGATAGTTTAGAAAGAAATAATAATAGTTTTGTTTCTTTATATATTTCTAATCTGATGAAAATTTTCAGAGAGAAGTTCATACCTGTTTTCTCTGACCTAGCTGACTAAGTCAATCATTAGGATAGGAAGCATTTTAATAATAAGGAATAACCTGAATTTATCATTTATAGTCCAGAGCCACAGGCACCAAAAGTATGCTATAGAAGGTTATAGCTATGCATTGTTGAGATCTACCCAGTACTTAGGTCTGAGAACTATAATGATTTAAATAAAGTGTGCCTGCTCATTTTAAGACAAGCTGATTATGTGGTTTGCTCCATAAGCTGGGAGCAGAATGAGCCCTAATCTCAT
>NW_008237444.1:148253-173245 GCF_000691975.1 Corvus brachyrhynchos | reverse complement strand
TAGGGAAGAGGAATAGAAAATGCTGCTGTGTGAGGAGGGGGAACTGGGTGCATCCTGACCATCTGATCGGCATATGAGCCCACTCTGTGTCCCTGTAAAGTGAGAACCAGGTACAAGAGAAAGGCTAGAGGATCAGGGTATTGCCAACATGCCGTACAGTGATCCACATGAAAAGCTGTCTCACACACAACATAGTAATTTTTATATCACATGAAGCTAGAAATTTTTATTAGCTCGTTATCTCTATTTCTTGGATCATAAAATTTTACTCTTACAAGAAGTTTAGTTTTGGCTGTCTGTCTGATGCCTATTAAAGTCAAGAGAAGAACATCCCATCTGCTTGAATGTTTGCTAGTTTTTAGAGTAGTTTTGGCTGTTAGAGATTACATCCTGAATTCCTACCCATTCTTTACTTCTTCATTTTTTTTTCCAGAATTAAATTAGGAACAGAAATATGTTGAACTGTTTTGAATCGTGGAGACTCCAGCTGCTTCCAAGCACTTCTCAAATCACCCCATTCCAGGCAGCCATGAAAAGAAGGGCTTTCAAACTGCAGCAAGAAGCAACTCCTACCCCAGATACTGGATTCTGCAAATTTTTTATATTTGTTACTGCCCACTTCCTTTACTGTGTTTTAAGGTGTTGATGTTATTTGTCAATAAGAAGTGGAGCGCTCCCCTGTTTCCTAAGTCAGAGTCACATCTTAATAATGTACCAAACGTCTTGGGTGCAACTCATGCATGGTGGAAAAGATACCTGCCAGGCCTGGAGTCAGTTCATAGTTTGTCCACTTGCTCCAGACAACCAGAAGTCCCCAGGTAATGTGTTAGGCTGAGTCATGGTACAACTCATGGCAATAAAAATTGCCAGCTCTGGCTCTGCCAGTCACAGTAATTTAGACTTTCTTTCTTAAAAAAGTAGGTGACTTTGAAGGAACTTTTCTGTTTTCCCTGTATGTGGGTTCTCAGGACAATCTGAATCATGTGCAGCAATGTATTTGTAGTGATTTTGGCTTCAGACCACTGGACCAAAACCCAAGGATTTATTGTTTGTCTCTTTGTTTAAACAAAAATCTCCTACCTCTTTTTCTAGCATACAAACCCCAAAAAGCAGGTTTGTTGCTGAGCAGTGAGTATATGTGTACATTCAAGGAATCACAGGAAAAATAATTGCATTTACCTGACAGCATATAACAACGTCTGCATTTTCCACAGTGCTTATTGACTCACAGAGTGAGTAATTCTATGCCTAGCTTTCAACAGATTTTTCTAAGATACCAGCTTGCTCATATTTTAGAAGCATTAGAGTTTCCCCTGCACAGCTAAATAATAACCAGTTATGAATGAGGTGTTTATATACATGTGTGGAAAAAAAAAAAAAGCTTTTGCCTAATGTTCAGGTTTGATCCAGACTGTCTGGGTTTCACAAAGGTTACATAGTGTTTGCCAGGTTACTGGGTTAGAAAGCAACTTGTCATATGTCTGCTGCTAGAGAGACTGCAGCATCTGCAGGATGATTCACGCAGGAGGCCTGAGGGCAGCTGGGCTCTCACATACTAAACCTCCCCAGAGATCTCCCTCCCATTGCAGCCAAAGGATGTTTCTCCTGACACTTCCTTGCCACAGACAGCAGGAGCTGGGTGTCTAACCAGTGGTTCTGGAGAGTGCAGAAATGTGCTAGTATGATTTGGGATGGGCCAGGTCTTTAAACTTTGAGACGAAATCATGTTTGCTTTTGTGCTCTAGGACCAAATGTGTGTAAGAAGCAGGAAGCACTAAAGCACCTCCCTTAAATACCCCTGCTGTCTTTTAAGTTAATAAACTGACGTGCCTGACACAATGACAAAACATTTTAAAGTTGCTTTGCAGAATGGACTCCAGCCCTGTAATGGGTCTTAGGCTGGAAATTAAGAGGTTTCATTGTTAAGGACAGCCAGTGCTCGGTTGCTTTTTCTGACTGTACTGCAAGCACTTGAGAGACAAATGATGTGCTTTAGATGAGTATAGCCATGGATTATTTTGTTCATTTCCTGAATAGAAGGGAAATTTAAACCATATTTGGCTTAGGAGCACAAAACTATTGGTACATCTGGAAGCAAAAATGAAAACCACCTCAAAGAGCTCCAAAAAAAGTGTGAAGGAAATGAACTTTATCCTATGATGATCAGAAAGGATATCACAGGACACACTGAAGAATTAATGAAACACACTTCAAGAACCAAGCCTGTGTGACAGGAGGCTGGTTATAACCAGGTTTGCTCAGTAAAATATTAAAGGCCATTTCTCCCTACCCATTTACTTTGACTTACTACAGAGCACTTTAGAAAGGGTAAGAGACTAATAGGTAGTGAAGAGGTTTTGACTGCAGTGTGCAATAGAAGGTAATAGCATGAAAGTTCTGCAGAGAAAATCTGTTCAGAGAGTGTAAATCAAACAGGGTTGCCCCAGAAACAGGGGTTTCAGCAAAGTTGACATCTTTCAAACAACATTTCATACATCAGTATTTGTTTTAGAAATTGAATTGTTTTTAAAATAACAAAATGGCATATTGCACTATTTTATTTATTTTTACTTTCAAAGGGCTTTCAATAATTCTAAAATATTGCAATATTTATTCAAATATTTTGCGGGTTGGAATATGACCACAGCTTTTTGTACCAGAAGATCTTTCTCTCACAAATGAACCTCATGGATCATTTCTGAATGTCAACTTTTTCTTTCCTCTCTGCATTAAGAATGACAAAGGGGTAAAAAGAAGCGGTTAAGTGGAAATTCATTCTCTAACAATTTCTTCTGTGTGATTCAGTTGCTGGTCTTAAACTTGTACTCTGCTGTATTTTGCAAATACATCCCCATGATACCCTACTTATCGCTACTTATCATCTACCCAGATACAAACAGCAAAAGCACCCAGAGCAGCAGCCGGGCTTAGTCATGCCCCTCCAGGTCTTTGGTGACCTTCAAGTGGGGCTGAGTCACCAAAATGCTCAACTGAAAGCACTGAAGCAAACAGTGAGGGCACTACTTCATTCTTGGACTAGAGCTGGGCATGGGCAGTGTTCTCACTGCTCAGAAAATCAGAGAATTCTGCTTCTCCTTCAGGCATGGTCTTTCCCAAGGCTAACCTGAGATAAGCCAGGTGATCACCATGCCTGCCAAAGGGCTGTGCATTGCCCGTGAAGGCAGACTACTCAGAAATTAACTAGTCTTTCCTGAATAACTTGTCTCAAAGCTGTCATTATTGTGAATACTAACTGTTAGCCCCATGTTTAATAATCAGTATATAATGTTGAAATAGATGGATGATAGGTCACAGCCTTAAGTGAGGTAAAATCTCATGGAAATGTCAAATAGGTTTTTTAAAAAGTAATAAAAATAATACAGCATAGCACAGCACCTGGATTGTTCACTTTTATATCTCAGAAACAGGAAAATTCTTATAATATTTTTTTAACAGACTAGATTAAGTCTGGGAAAGAGGTGGGTATACATGCCACAGGATTGTGGTATGATTCTTTTAAAAGTACTTACTCAAAACTTACTGTTTTGAGAACCATCAAATTAGAGAACAATACACAAATCACTGAATTTCTCAGTCATTCAGGCTGACGCAAACACTTATTTTCCATTCCAGTTAGCAGATTCCAGATTTTTCTAAGTCCTAAGGTGTGCTGAAATGTTGGAAAATATTTTTGGTAATTTTGGTCTGTTAAAGCTTTTTGAGCTATCTGAGGGTTCATTAGGTTATCTTTTAATTGGTGATGGGTGAACTGTGATAGATTCAGAGATCTGAGTGACTCAAAAGAGACCTGCAATGGCTAATATGCCTTCAGAGGAGCTTTGTTGCCTGCAAGGTATGCAATGGAGCACTCAAGAGGGTGAATTCAATGTAATGACATTGAATTCACAAAAAGCAACCCTGTGGAAGATCCATAAATGTGAATCCTATGTATTATTGCTTAATTCTGTTATATATTACCACAGTTAGGCAACTTTGCATTAAATCTCAGTAAGTATTTGAGACTTTACTCCTTAGTTGGTAATCCAGTGTTTCAGAGAACTGTAGAAGAGAGGAAAAGACATAGAAGAAAATTCTAGAAAT
Organism: Corvus brachyrhynchos; assembly: GCF_000691975.1. NCBI lineage: Eukaryota > Metazoa > Chordata > Aves > Passeriformes > Corvidae > Corvus > Corvus brachyrhynchos. The sequence goes on along the minus strand of NW_008237444.1, from coordinate 169,144 downwards.
ATTCTTGAGTAAAAAAGCTAACAATAAAAGTGATGCACTTCAAAACCAACTATTTTATGCTCGATCTGAACTGGAAACTACTCTTCCTAAACTGAGCCTCAGCTCCCCAATAGAATAATTAAATGGATGTTTCTAACTAGAATGTTTTACATTATATCACAGCATTTTAATAGTTCACTGTGTCTAGGAATGACTCTGACTGTTCCTAATTTGTCTTGAAGGAGGAAATCGGTCTGGTTTTGGTTTTTTTTTTTTGTTTTTTTTTAATTGGCACAAGCAGGCATGTTTGGAGCCACCCGGGAGGTGTAGGATTTTAGAAGCAGTCCTGTTATCAACACAGGGGCGAGTGAAGATGAAAATGCTGTGAAACAGACAGAGTGCAGGGTGTGAAGCTGACCATGGTGTTCATGGAGCACTCAGTGCCACAGCACTTCACATGCCCAGAGGGCTGGGCTGGGTACAGAAGAACTACCAGCCCCCCCTCCCACCAGCTGCTCGGGCTGGCAGATCCTGCTCCTGATCTCACAGGCACCAGTCATCAATCTGCTGAGACACGGCAAAGAGCAGCGAGCAAGGTGTGGGTCTGGGAGCCGACCCGCCCGGATGCCTTGGTGCTGTGGTACAGGCTTGCCAGGGTGAGGGCACAGCGTCCCTCCTGTGTTTCAGTTCCTACATTTCCTACAGCAGCTGGAAACAACTACCCTGCTGAAACTCCCAGCCTAGTCTGAGGGCTTCCTGTTACTGCTTACTGCTGTTATTGATGTCGTCTCTACACCGCTGATAATCTTTTGGCAGTTCTTGTTGATGACATCTTTAAATGGGAATCCTTTAGAGATGTGCCTTTTTCATTTTTTGCTCCCACTCTCAGCTCCCAGCGTTTCTAATATCAACTTGAAGTTGTTATTTCTTCCCTAAGTCTGCAAGTTACTCCTACACTACTCCCATAGTCTTGCAGTTTATACGATTATGCAATGCTCCACAGTTCTAAGCATACAGACCATTTCTTGTGCAGGATGTGAAGCCCACCACAAAAGGCCATGGTCTTAGAAAGGAATTGTTTTCATTTTAGTACAGACTTTCATAAGTGGGTTAAGAGTCTAATGAGTAAACAGAGGTCCTGGCCCTAGAGATGCTTTTTAAGATCTTTGAGAAGTCTGTTTATCAGAGCTTGAAAGAAATCTCATGGTGGCCTTACAGTAAATCAAACAATCCCTTTCCCTGTGCTCTCATTTGTGGTTTGAATCAGTTACAATGAGCCTGTTTTCAGAGGCAGAAGCAGGTGTTCGGGGTGGTGGCGGATAAAATTCAAAGCTCTTTTATGAATGCAGCTTCAGAGAAAATATGGTAAAAGGACTGTGACTGACCTGCAGTTGAAAATAGGATATAAAACCAGCAGGCGCAGTCCAAGCTGGTTGTAACCAGCTTGGTCTGATAGTGAGCAGTCTTCATTTGAAAAAGTGCAAAAAGCTACAAAAAGTCACAAATACTGACCCAGAATATTGACTGTGTTACAGCAGTTTCATGAAGATGGACTAATATGTGGGAACAATAAATCCAGACCTGGAGAGCTCTGTCTGCAGAATCAAATCCTGAGGAGATGCTGGCCTTACACACTCTCACACAACAAATTTCAGCTCCTGGAAGGCCAAGGAAAGGACAAATTTGGATTACTTCAGTGTCCTTTGGACACCTCTGGACACTGACACAAAGCTAAGATGCTGTGCATCTTCTCTGCTCTCCTGGCTGTGAGTGAGCAGTCAAGCAGGGATTCTGCCAAGAGAGAGTGAGCACAGCCTGGACTCTGACCAGAATCAATTCCACAAAGTGATTTTTTCTTAGTACAAGGTATTTGCAATCACTCAGTACTATCAACTCAGGAATGTGAGAATACAACCAACCAGCTGTGTCCCAGCTCTATGGGAGAATTACTTTTAAGAAAGTAGTAGCAATGATAATGCTCTGTGTCTTCTATGACCGAGAAAAAGGAGCACAATCCTTTCAGTGGTTTTCTATATCAGATGCTGGTTCAGTAGTTTGTTTCTACAGGCTTGTTTATAGCCTTAAAAATTAATTTTATTCATGAAACCTTCCCAAAACCATACGATGGGCAAGCACTTGTTTTTCAATTTAAGTACAAAGTGCCATGCCTTTAGCAAAGACATTGGAAAATGCAAGCAATATGCCTTTCAGTGGTCTCAGGCTTGAGCTGTTTTAAGTTGGGAGCTGCATAACAAAGATTGACACAAACGATCCAGCAAAAATAGTTCATGATAGGAAAAAAGCTTTCATAATGCATGAAGCATTCTAAGTTCAGTGCAGTGTTTATTTGCAAAAGTAGTTCATCCTCAGGAACAAACAGCAAGAAAACATGAAATAACATATCATCCATTAAACGGCACTTTCACATGTGCATGCCATTATAAGAAAAGGCTGCACAAAACATTCAGTGGAATATTTGCCTTCCCAGGCACACATTAAGTTGCTGATAAAGGAATTTAAACTTGAAGGCTGGTTTTGACTTGGTCTAGGGGAGCATGCAAGGGCACAAACCCTGAGGTCTGAGTGTGCAGGACAAGCACATGATAATGTATCTGCAGACTACCTCCCAGAACAAGCAGATGGCTGCCACAGACGGGGAACAAATGTAAACTCAGTTCAGCTGACCTCCACGAGCAACTGTGGCAAATCACTTTAATGCTGGTGCCGGTGGTACTGCACATATTTTTCCCAAGCAGCCAGCAGGACTCATTTTGACTGGTGTGTTAGGGCCAGATGTCTCCCTTCAAATATCCCTTGCCAAAGTCTGAGTCCACCCCTGGAAACTGATGCAAAGAGGGAATGCCTAACTGGGAGAAGTGCCGAATCTGCAGCAGAGGGGCTGCTGGGTGTGGACTGGATCCTGGGAACATGCTATGCAGCTCACAAAGTTTGGGACATTATATCTCTGGTCCGTGTGGAAAACGTCATAAAGCCTCCAGTGTTTTGGAATATTTAAAACTGAAGTTCTTAAAATCTTTGGTTAGTATTTTGTACTATTTGAAATAAAGTGCTCAGCAGAGCTGAAATTTATTAATTTTGAAAACTAAGCCATCTGGAGCATTAGCTGCTTAATTACAGCAGAAAGAGTCATGAATGAACACTTTCTATTTTCTAGTGCAGGATTCAGAGTGTGTTTGAACCTTTTAATCCTTGATTAAAAAAAAAAGGAGACATGGAAGCAGTCATGTTATGCTATTCTTTCAGCTTTTTCTTCTTTTCACAGAGTAAGAAAATCCAAAAACACAAGGAACAAACCCTTTGACCCAAACCCACAGAACACAAAACCTAACTAGTGATAAAATTCAGTCTCTCTTTTTACGAAGTAGAGATGCCAACGATGGACACATATAGATGAATATGGAAGAAAAATAAAGAAAGATGTTTTGCTTCTTGGTCTGTTATTTAATTTAACGTGATTTTTCCCCACGGGGTTGTAAATCACTTGTATTTTTGTGCTTTCAGTCATTCTAAGAATTTTTGATCCCAGGGTAAACCCCAACTTGAAACAATGTGGACTTGATGAGTTTACTCTGCTTGAAACAAGGAAGCCTTTGTCCTGTATGCCCTGGGCAACTTAAAACACAATGCCCCTATCCTCCTTTGCCATGAGACCTTCAGTCAACATTCCCTTTGGTTTATGACAACTGAACCAACAATTAGGCCTGAGGCATTCAAACAAGACATTTGAAATAGAGGGTGCATTGACATGTATGAGCCGAGTAGTGCGCTACTCTTCTCTCCTGCAATATGAAGGTGCAAAGTTAAATTTAGAAGTTGCTGCTACAACCCATCGTTTTTCACAGCTGTGTTTTCACTCTCTGTTTTGTGGAAGAGAGTGAGATTTAGAAGATGCACTATTTAGCTCAAGTTTTTCTGCATTTTTGAGAGGGGAATTTTATCAAACATTTTTACAAATGTCTCCCTCCTCTCACATGATGCCACAGCACTGGTTAAAGCACTCTTCCACAGCGTCCCAGGACAGGTCTCAGCCCTGAAGCTATTCCCAGTTGCATGCTGATACAGAACAAATGCTGCCTAACAGGTTTGTCCCGAAGAGAAACTGTCTGATTCTGCAGATTCCCACAGCCTGCAGTGCCTGCTCCACTGAAATTCAGGCGCTCCAGGTGCTGGTGTGACTAGTCAGGGGTGCTCATGTTCTGCATTCATGCCAACCCTCAATTCACGTCTGTACCAGCTGGAGGGAAGGCTGAATTCAGGAAGAAACAGCTGGTTAAAGAGGAGCCACAAAGCAGGATAAATCACTGTTTCTGCACATCTCTGGCCATACCTGAAGTCACTTAACAGACCCTGTGGGCAGGAGGTGGTGGTGCTGCTGACAGCTTCTCCATGGTCATTTCTGCCATAGAGTAGTGAGGGTTGGCAGTGGGCAAAATAGGTCTGTGCTGGTAAAGCCACACGTGGGTGAATGGTTGCATGTAGGTTATCAGCGATATCATTCGAGTGGTTATTTCCAGAAACAATAGTTTTCAGTGTGCCAAAAAGCATATTGTGAGATTCCAATACCAGATGGACCACTAACAATCAGTATTAACACAGGATGTGGGGGGAAAAGCCCACTGCAGCCTGCAGTTTTTATCAACTGTCAGACTGACAGGTCAACTTTTTAGGGGAAACTGAGGTAAAAAAAACCCCAATAAGTTATTTCACTGTAGACAGCAAATCAGTTATAGAGGAGAACTAAATTCTTCATTCCTTATGTTCAAAGTCTTAGGTCACAGTGCCTTGCATCGTCAGGTAATAAATGCCTTGGTGATCTCTGCTTCCTGCCCATCTGGTAATAGGCCCTGACTAGTTTTGAAACCTGTATAATGTGACGTGTATTATATAGCATTCTTCAAAGGCTCAACCTTACATCATTCCAGCAGAGTAGCTGAAAGTCACTTAATTTTGATAGTTCAAATAGGCTAATTTTCTGCATTTTTCATACTGCAGTAAGCCTAAACATTCAGATACTAATCGTGTGCTATGAAGTTAGTGCAAAATTAAATTTGCACTTGCCCATCTGATTCAAGGGGAGTGTGAAATATAATTGTCGCACCATTTTCACATGTCATAGTGGCTCGCTCAGTGTGACTTCCTGGAATTGAACCAAGTGGCTGATAACAGTGACTAGCATTCAGGACTCCTACCACAGTGGCCAGCAACAAAAAAACCCCAACAAAACAACCAGAATCCCCCAAACCAACACCCTCCCTAGAAACACTGGAAAGAAATAAAACACAAAGAAAACCAGACTATATAGAAGACAAGCATTTCTTTACTCTTCATTAGCTCCTCTTTAACATGTCCCCAGAAGAAAGCAATACCTGAGCCATGGGGAGATGTATTGCAGAAACATTTGACAGATAGAGACTTCAGCAACCAGATATCCCACAATGATTTGGGTCTTGTCATATTTTTCCATGGGGTATTCCATGAAATACCAGCAAGATGAGTGACTGCTACACAAATCAGCATCACAAGGTTTCATTCTTACTATGCTTCAGTTTACTGTTTCATTTGCTAAAGCTGTGTCTCACTAAAGTGATGTGTCATTTTAGCCAGTGTAAATGGGGTAACTGAGGATTCAATGTCTTGCTAAAATGCACCTCATGCAGCAAAGCATACAGACATATGCTTATCTTTAAGAAGGTGAATTATTCCAGTAAATTAAGCAATGCTGAAACTGTGTCTGAAGTCAAGCTCAGACTTTTTCACTTGGAAAGACCAAGTTGCCACTACATATTTTTCCCTTTTTGCTCCCATGTGAGTCTCCTGCTTAAATCATATGCTCTGTTTGTACACCAATGTTGAATAGATGAAATATGCAGCTGCTACAGTCACCGACAGCACCTCAGCTCTTCAGGGTACTGAAACAAGTTTTGGTCTTCTCAGATCATTGCTACTCCAGGAGATGACAAAGAAAATCAAAACACTCCCTTTGTAATGCCTAAAACCCTAGTCTCTTTGGCTTCTCAGGCTGGCAAACAACTGCTTCTAAGATTTTTTTCTCAGCATGTGTCATCTTGCTGGATGCTCCCCAAGTGTGAGTGGAAACAGCATTAACAGCAGTTTATCTGCAACAGGATTGCCAGATTTCTTTTGATAGTTCTTGGAGACGGATCGCTTCATTGTGCTCCAGTGGAAGATACCTGCTCAAGAGAAGGAAGTCTCCCCTGCAACTTGAGAGTTTTCCTACTGCGTTGCACAGGCTGCCGTCTCTGTTTTCTAACTCACTCTGCCCTCACCTGCTTTTTTTTTGTTATTCTGGCACTGGCATGGGACCTGCTTAATACTCTGGACTGCTGTGCTGAAATGCTTCACCCTTCCTCCTTCCCTCCCACAAGTCTGTGGCTACGTACTAACAGTTTTCTTCCTGCAACACCTGGAAAGCAGTTTCTTATGACCTCCTGTTTTTCTGGTTCTGTATCTTCTTAACCCATGAATTCAAGGGATTTTTACACATTCAAAAATGTCCTCTCTTTCTCCATGGTTAGAGTTTGTAAGAGAAAAGTATGGCAGAGAGAAATTGATATTTTATTAAAAAAGAAGGAATGAAGAAGTGTTTTCAGGAGGGAGAGAGCGCAGAACATCCTACATTGAGTTGGAGCTGCCAAATGCATATGGCTGGTTTTCTTACTTTTGTCCCTAAACCTGGTCCCATATTACGGCTACAATGCTTTGCTTAGCTGTCAAAGGCATTAAATACATGGGAACTCCATTTCCTTAAGATCCCTTCTTGTCTGTTGAATTCAGTGAAAACTGACCAAAAAGAAATGTTATTATGAAGAGTGGGGATGATGAGGAGCAAAGCAGTCATATGGGTCTTCTTTTCCATATCAAACAAACAAAGAAACCAACCCACAGAGACACAGACACACACTTCCCTAAATTCCAAAATAATTTGACCTCAAGGGTTTTTTGGACTTGCTGCATAACACCCTCTTCTGTAAATCAAAATTACAGTCTATGCTGTCTGAGTAGCAGAGATGACATTTAATGTGTAAATATAATTTAACTGGATAAAAAAATTACATGCAATATGCTAATATAAAGAAAATAACTGAAGTACAAGTCATGGCAGTGAGCTTTGACTCAACTAATACCCATTACAGTGTAATTTTATCTTGTAGACAACTGCATTTTGGCATTTTGAATTTAAAACTAAATATTTGAAGGAGAAGGAGGTCAACTGTACTTTTATTTCCCAGCAAAACAAATCACTACAGAATAATAACACAGAATTTAGGTAAAGTACAGCAGGAGGTCTGAACCTTGCCTTGTATTTAGCTTTGCTGACCTTTGGCTTAGAACTGCACATTCCCACACCACTTACTATATCTATTCGTTCAGTTGTTTGTTTGTTTGTTTGTTTTTCCTAAAGTTACTGCTTTTACAAACAATCTCTGGACCAAGGACGTTTGCCTCAAGAATTTACTCAGTTACTTACAATGCTAATGCAGAAAAGCAATATATTCTGAGGAAGATGTGAAATTAATCAACATCTTCCATATCACTGCCTTTTTCACTTCCTTATCACTTCCTTTTTCACATTTTAATCCCATTGTCAAGGGTGTTCTCATTCAATAATACCTTGGGCAAGTGAGTTTGCACCACTCAAAACTACAACTCTTGTTGTCTGAAAATTGTGTGTTATTCTGATTGAGAAACTTCACTTTAATGTGATGTCACATGCCTTAATAGTTTGATGTTTATTTTAAAATACAGCAGTCACCTAGACTTAGTGTTTCCTCTGCCATTGTATAGGCCAGTAAGGCAAGTCTAGGAGAAATTCACTGTCTCTGTGTTATTTTTTGCTGATTACTCCCTCTCCCTAAGTCACAAATCACTTATTTCATTCAAATTTGCAAATGGGTTACTCAGACTAATCAGTCCCAAACCACCAATTTAGTCACTGATACTGAGATAAATTCATCTCCCCCACATGCTGAGCCAAAAAATTTGCCAGCTTGCACAATATAGATGTGTATATAGCGTCTATAAAGTTGAAAATGTAACATTTTCATTTCTTATATTATAAACTAACATAGTATCAAATAGACTTTCTAACGCTTTAATTAATTTACACTTAATTTCAATGAGGGCATCCTAGAAAAACACGTGGACTCCGATGGACAGTGCCTTCCTCAAACAGTGAAAATTCTGTACAACAGGCTCTAGCCAAATAAAATGTTAGTCAGGATGCAATGGCGAACAAGAAGAGTGATTTTTTTTTCTTCCCAGCATCTTCCTTCCCCTTTTTTCTGTCCTGAACAATAAAGTTGAACTGAATGTCTGTACTGGGCAGGGCATGTGTTATCAGTGTTCCAGTCCTTTATGGGAGGGAAGAGCTTACTTACACTCCCTCTTTTCTGTGCAGCTGTGTCTCCCTGAAGGAAGGGTTTTCATCTTCACATGGAGCCTGGCAAAATCCCTTTGCAAAAGGGATGGTAAAGGCACCCACTGTGGTCAGGTATGAATGCAAATAAATCAATTTCATCTGCCTATGGTACTGATGAAGGTTGCAATCTCTGGAGGAGCAGTCTAGAGGAAACTCATGAAAGAAACCCTTTTGGCATATTCCATCAACAATGTTTTGATCTTACGTATGGAAATTAGTATTACTGAAAACAGGTTCCAAACAGATAAAGACATTTTGATTACTTATGTGAAGTCATGGCAGAAAAGTGACAACGAAAGAGCTCAGGTGAAAAAAACCAAACATGCAGTGCTAAGTGAGAAGTGATGGGTTTCACTAATTCATCCTTAAATTTGCCTAGGATATCTCATGTCAAGCTCTCAATTTTCTTATTTAGCATTTCTTATGTCTCAGGGCACACAGATAATGTTTGATGACAATGACACATGAAGATACAACAGTATTAATGAAGTATTTAGGAGGAAAAAGATTGCCAGGATCTTTTTAAAGTGTTTATAGTAAACTATACTGATTTTTATTGATTCATTAGGACTGACCATATTAGAACTGACCTATTAAAACCCCATGGCTCTGTACAAGGAACTCTTAATAGTTTCATGCCTAATATTAAAAAAAGAAGTAACATTAAAAGCATGAATGATATCTGCTTCTATAAAGGAAAGAATGTGATATAGTTATATACATTTTTCAAATGGGAAAAAACTGATTCACTTCCATTTGGTAAGAGTTGGCTGAAAATATTATTAAAAAAATTACAGCTGCTTTTGAGTTCTCTAAAGAGAAGAGAACTTGAAATCATATAATTTACTTTAAATGGTTCAAAAATAGGTTAGACTGACTGAAATTCATTTAATGGAAAAATATTTAACCCATATACTAAAACCTTGGGGTCTGTCGTCTCCCATATACATTCATGATGCCCTCAGCAGCATTACCTGAACATGCGTGATGAATCAGAGGACCTTTCCAGCTTATGTCTCAAAGAAAATGATGCTTGATAGAATGTACAGAGCTGAACTGACTCACGATAGATCAGAAACCCTCTCCCCTCCTTTCTCCTTCCCTCCCCTCCCCTCTTCCCAATTCTCATTAGTTCTATTTATCATTTCCATCTGAGTGTGTTTGGGTTTGTCTCACACGGACAGCTTTGGAAGTATAGAAGGGAAACGTGGATGTCACCAGAGTTTGGTCTTTCCTGTTTTTTCCCTTCCTTTTACTTCATGTACACATTTGTATATGTGTGTATCAAAGGAATTGCACTTTAAAGCACTCCTTCAAAGGACAAATATCGCCCTCAGATAAACATAAGAGGTTAGAGTCTTTGAATAGATTCAGAAAACTGAAAGGCTTATGGCATAATGACTTGGTGAGGTAAATGGCAGTGTTGGTAGCATCACCCTTGAAAAATGAATTACATTTGACTTTCTGCAATCACTGCTTCTCTTCTGCCTCTACTTCGTTCCCAGGGAAAGTGGTATGTTAGTATCTCCTCCCGTATGGGAGTTAGCACAGTCTGGAATACAATCAAAGAATCGTGGGGAAGCTGCTCCCTGTGTATGTTCCTGTGAAAGACCCGGAGGGGAAGTGCAGCACGGAAGAGAAAAAGCCGTTCTGAATGTGCTTGTGGAAGACGATGACCAGGAAACACAAGTTTTTTACCCTAAGCATGAAACACAGCCTCCTCGTCTGCCCTGAGCTCCATAAATCTACGTCCTCTCCAAATGCTGTGTTGGGTTTGCATGGCAAGGTTTCGGTAGCAGGAGGAGGGGCTGCAGGGGCGGCTCCTGTGAGAAGCTGCTGGAAGCTTCCCCTGTGTCTAACAGAACCAACAGGTCCAAGTGCTTCTGTGTCAACACTTTTTAAAGGGGAAAAAAATTGCAACAGCAGTTGCAACCTAAGAGAGGAGTTGAGAGCATGTGAGAGCAGAGGAAGGAGGGGCAAAGAGAAAGTGTGATGAACTGACCACAGCCCCCATTCCCCATCCACCTGCACCAGTGGGCAAAGGAGGTAAAGAATTCTGTAGTAAAGTTAAGCCCAGGAAGAAGGGAGAAGTAGGGGAAAGATGTTTTAAAATTTGGGAGCCGGAGCAGCTGGATGTGCCCAGATGAGGCTATGACCCCATGGGAACCCTGCCCTGGAGCAGCCTGTTCCGGAGGGCTGGCACCCTGTGTGAGGGACCCATGACGGAGCAGTTCGTGAAGCACGTGGGTAGGACTCAGGCTGGAGGAGTGCATGGAGCACTGTTTCCTGCGGGAGGGGCCCCACTCTGGGGCAGGGGAGGAGTGTCAGGAGTCGTCCCCTCGAGGAGGAAAGAGCAGCAGAGACAATGTGTGATGAACTGACCACAGCCTCCTTTCCCTGTGCTGCTGCCAAGGTGCAGAATTTGTGAGGAAAATAAATCCTGAGAGGAAATGTGTGGAGGAAGTTAAGATTTAGTTTTTATTTTCTCGTTATTCTACTCTGATTTGATTGGTAATAAATTAAATGAATTTATTTCCCTGGAGTCTGTTTTACCTGTGACAGTAGTTGGTGAGTGAGCTCTCCCTGCCCTTACCTCAACCCATGAGCTTTTAGTTGTATTTTTCTATCCCTTGCTTAGCTGAGGAAGTGAATGATACAGTGTCTTTCATGGGTACCTGGCATCCAGCCAGCGTCAACCCATCACACATACTATTTTCAGTATGTATGAAACACACCTGACTCCTCATGTATAATTTTGGAATATTTTACTCCTATTTAAAACTTTTGCTTGATCCTTCATTCTGACGAAAACTTGCAGCATGACATTTATACTGGAGTTTTAATTAGCTCTATTTTATTTTTGGAACTTATTAAGTGAATCTTTTTATACCTCACAGTACTATGAGGCCACTGCAGCTTCTCCTCAGCATGGAATAAAATATGCATCTCTAAAGGCTGTAAATTACTTTTCCTACCTAACATAAAAAAATTGTGGCTTGAAGATTTTCACTGCTGACACTCAGAAAGGAAACTCTCAACTTCTGCTGTTAGGAGGAAGAGCTGATGCAGGCACTACACTCTGCCTTGTTTGCCTTCTCTAACTTTGTTTCAAAACCTCTTTTGTTGTAAGTGACATATAAACAAACATGTAAATGTGTGCTTTAATTTCTAAATGATTGCTGAGATTTAAGAATGAATTTTAATAAGCAGAAAGGGCTATTTTTTCCTTCTCCAGTCTTTAGACACAACCTTTCCCTCGTTTTTATTGAGTGGAACACAAAGTGGTTGAATCTATCCCAAATACCCCCAAAATTTCCCAGATAACTTCTGAGTTTATTTGAATTTGCAGTGAGCCTATTTACATGCACACCCTGCCCAGATGTCTCCACCAAAAGACAAAGGTTTGAAATTTCTCTGTGGAGTGAAGGTTTCTGCACAATTTTTCATGCACAGTCAAAGAGCAGTGCATGGACCTTCTGTTGACACCGCTTTCATAATCTCATTTGGGATCCCCATCTTGACCCCCTGGTTTGAAGCCAGAGCTTCCTACAGTCTGAGGAAACTCTTGCTGACCACAGTAGGGTTCAAGAGGATAAAATGTCATTTACTCTGCCTTTACATAGTTTTTTTACAGTACAATCCTATACAGTCTTCCTTCTGTAACATTCTATATTCTTCAGTTCACAGACTGTACTGCAATCTCTGAATTCATAGTCACCACCCTTGCTTTTTTTAATACGTCAGTCAATCCTTGTGCTCAGTACAGAATCATTATTTTCTTCTATAGATTTTTCTATAATTCTCCTCACTACCTTATCCAAGAGCTTTGTGAGGACTGCGTTTATCCTTACAGTCTCCATCAGATGAAGTGTTATTATTTTCCTAGTCTTAGATGGGGTGACATAGGTCATGGTGAAATCAAAGTGTTCAGAAGAGTGCATTAATTGTAGGTGTCCATTTTAAATGAGGGAGGAGCTGACTTTCTCAAAAGGATTAGCTTTACTAGAGCATGTTACAAGGTGCACAACACAGATTTCATTGATTTAGTTAGCAGTGGAGAACTCTCAGAATTTCCTTATTTCCTGGTGGCAAAAATACCTGCAAGTACTCACCATCTCTGCAAATTATCCTGTATTTGATGACAGATGGTCATTAGGGTTTTTGTGGCTGAATATCTCTCTAGAGTCTTTGGAGAAGGTGAGATTTAGCCATTTCATGGCAAATATATCTACTAGGAGATAAATGAGGGATCAGTTCCTGACAGCATTTCTAAAAGTGCCTTTGAAAACCTTCTAGTCTAGTACCACAGGAAGAAGCACAAACCCCAGCAAAATTTGTAAATAAAATACATTTCCACTATTCGTTACTGGAATGACATACATAAATAAGAAAGCACCCAGTTCCAGAAACTTCTGCAGGGAATTTCTTGTCTCCAGGAGAGAAAGGATGAGGCTCATTAAAGCCCTCATTTGAGGTTTTCTCCCTGTGCTGTATAATAGATATTCTGATACTGTCTTTGAATGGACAACAGGTTCCTGAGGCTAATGCAGTCCTGATGGAGCATAAAGCATAAACAGGGAAATGTATTTAAACTCACTTGGTTTTCCCATGTGTTGCAAATGTTATTGCTCTGAATGTTCCCCCTCCCCCTTCTTTCTTCTTCTCCCAGCTTTCTGGCTGAGCATGATACCATATGGTCTGGAATATCCCTTTGGTCATTTGGAGTCAGCTGTCCCTGCTGTGTCCACTCCCAACTCCTTGTTCATCCCCAGCCCAATCACTGCTCGGGTGAGGAGCAGGAAAGATGCTGTGCAAGCACTGCTCAGCAATAACGAAAACAACCCTGAGTTATCAACACCATTTTCAGCACAAATCTAAAGCAAAACCCCAAACTAGTCACTGTGAAGGAAATTAACTCTACCCCAGCCAAACCCATCACATCATGTTGGCATCTAAACAGTGAAATTGCTAAGTCAGCTTCTCTACAGCAAAATAAGAGCTATGCAGAAAATGTTTTTGTAGTCTGTACTTGCTAAGGACTGCTGCCTGCTTTCTCGATGAGGCAGGAGCTTTGTTTAAACTGTCAAATGCTCAAACACTCCACTCTTATCCCACAGGAGGAATATGTGGGAGCCCTTCCTAAAAACCCCACCTAAACAAACAAACGCAGAATCCTCCTTAAGGTGCACTACAACTCTGAATTGCTGAGGTACTTCTAGAAACCAGTACTAACATCCTCAGGTTTCCCAGTGGATTAGCATTTGGATTTGTTTTAGCTTGTAGTAGTATTTGTCTAGTGGCTATAGCAATACATTTAATGATAAAAAGGCAGCCCCAAGTTGTTCTCACAATGAATTGCAAAAGATGAATGGAAAATCTGAGAAAGATGGACACTAAAACTGAACTACTGAGTCCCCGAAAGAGACAAATATTTGCATAAATTTGTGGCTCTAAAGAAAGTCTGTGGAACCTGAATTTGCATAATCTGAATGATGAGAAAAGTCAAGGAAACTAAAGAGTGTTTAGACATGTTGGTGCCAGGTCTAGCTCTTAGCTTGAACAAATCACTTTGTGAGAAGAAATCCCATGTGCCCTGATCCTGGAGCCAGAAAAAGTACTAAGACAGATTTCCCAAAAGAAAGGGACAAAAGGCTGTACTCTGCTGGGAAATAACAGGAAAAAAAGTAGACACTGGAGGTCTGTGTAACAGCATCTAATGGAGTCACTGGACACTTTCATCTCAAGAAATTTAAATACAAACTTTGGTAGCTTCAATCCTTACTTCATGTTTAGGGACAGATAGGTGAAGATGAATTTGTCATAGTCAGCCCTCATAACTTCATTACAGCTGAAACACCCAGGGCCAGCTGAATCCTCAACCTGGCAGCCAAACTTGGGCAGAGAGATGGAGTTGCACATCTGCCAGAAGCAGGAAGGAAACAAGACCTACAACCACAGCATTGTGGACTTAGACACCCTGACACTCCTCCAGTGGCTCTCTGTCCAGTGTGTTCTGGTGCTTGCCAAAAGCTGGACTGTAGTTTCTCTAAGTGTCTGGAAACAATAGCTGTGGGACAGGTGGATGGATGGATGGATGGATGGATGGATGGATGGATGGATGGATGGAAGAAGGAAGGAAGGAAGGAAGGAAGGAATTCGGAAGGAAGGAATTTGGAAGGAAGGAATTCGAAAGGAATTCGGGAGGAAGGAAGGAAGGAAGGAAGGAAGGAAGGAAGGAAGGAATTCGGAAGGAAGGAATTCGGAAGGAATTCGGGAGGAAGGAAGGAAGGAAGGAAGGAAGGAAGGAAGGAAGGAAGGAAGGAAGGAAGGAAGGAAGGAAGGAAGGAAGGAAGGAAGGAAGGAGAAACAGTGTTCAGAACTGCAGACATTATCCTTCTCTTCTTGTTCCTCATTCTAACTTCAGGAGTTACCTAGATACAAGCATGAAAAAAAGACTGCACATGTGGCACTGGGTATCAGAGGGCATCAGAGGCTTAAAAACCCAGAGAATTCTGGGGCCTCTGGTTCTTCTGTATTCCCTTCAAAAAAAATTTAATACTATTACAATTCAAATATATGAAGGAGTATATTCTGTCAAATTCTGTGAAATACCTAAAACACCTTACCAATAAACAGTTTGTCTTTTCAAGGTCTGCTCTGTGTTGAAACATATGAACAGAGAGCATAATTAAGTAAACAACATGCTGAGTTGCTGTTTAAAAGCAGGATCCCACACAAGGAATCCTGATACTATCTTCAAAGAAAATCAGCATTTTTGTCAGTATTTCATGTTATGGAGTAATCACACAAAATACATAGTGAGGCACTTTGCTGAGGCTGGTAAGTGAAAGGACTCTGCTTGACAAAAGTCTTCTGCTTAAATGTAACATGCTGTTTGCTTCCTATGGTTTGCAGTTAATTGCCTAACATAAGTAGTGACAGGAGAGAACTCCGTCTTTCTGAAATAAAACCAACCACTCCCAAGCTGTCTATTAAGCGAGCTATTTGCAGAGACAGTGGCATGGCGGGTACCATTCAAAGGTGTGTAACACCTTCATTCTTGTACTCATTCACACTTTGAGCTCTTGTCACCTGAGTGTCCCTGTTTTCCCTGCTCTTGGCAAAGCCAGCAGATCCCCCGTAATGGCTCTTATGGCTGCTTATTTTAGAAATAACCAGCCATATTTTATGAATTTTATGAATTTTGATGACTTGCTTGACCTCTGCTCAGTGGTGAGTCCCTGGAAGAAGTCATGCTCCAGGCATATCTACAGTCTTAATACAAGTAAGGGTATGTTATTGTGCCATATGGGAAAGGTGGCATTAATTAATGTTATTAATTAATGACATGGTGTTTCTAAGGGAAAATCTTTACTGTGTAGAGGAAAGAAACTTATTTTGCAAACAGGAACTGCTATCCCTACTTCTACAGCTAAGCTTACCCAGAAAATAGGAGTTCCTTCAACCTACACACAGGGGAAGCTTACTTTAAAAAGCCTTATATGAAAAAGAGCTTTTAATCGAGTGGAACTGGGTTAAAAGAATGTCTGTTTCTCAGTGGCGATTAGTTTTTCATCACACCAAAGAAGCCTGTATCATTTACAGAAAATTTGAAAGCTGGAAGACACACCTGTTGACATTTAGCCAAAGGAATAAGAGCAGCACATGCTTTCATGGAGATATTGAGAATGAAAATAGTGGTTACACTTCATTCCCACAGTTTTTAAAGTTTTATTTAAATTTTTTTTTTAACAGAAAATTAATCTTTTTTTTTTTACAACCCTGGTAATTACAAAATAGATTTAATGATAAGTCAGTGATTTTTCAGGGCAAGGGACAGGGTTATAAAAACATGGAATGAAATACTTTACATCAGACTTTTAATAGGGAAAAAATAGCGTACTACTTACTAATACATAAAACTCTCAGTATTGTTATAATTTCATGAAGAAAATAATAGAATGAGAGAGTAGATTTTGTGTCCAACAAATATAATTTCCAGCTATAAATGCATTAAGGAAATAGGGTAAAAAGACAGATACTTTAGAGGGATAAAAGGGTACAAGGTCACATCACCCACCTGTTTAAAAGCAGAAGAAAAATCAGGGTGAAACTAAATTATTTTAGCATATATTGAGGGCAGAATGCTTTGTCTGCTTTACACCTTCAAAATCAGTTAATTGGCCAGTGCTAGTAATACATCATTTATTTTGTGCAAGCCAAGCCCACAGGTATGTATAATCTGTAGGCACAATAAACAATTTGTACTTCCACAGTATCTTCAATCAGAGAATTTCCAAGTACCTTACAAGCAACTAATGTCTTTATTTCCCAGTGTCACTGTGAACAAAGCTACTACTTTTCTTCTTTTGAAAGGTGAAGAAATGAGATGTCTTGGATAAAGCTTACATTTTTGCATGGGCCACCACCCTCCACTTGCACCCTTTGTCTGGGCTCCCTGCGCAGTAGCCAGCTGCACCCTCCTGCCCCGAGGCTAATCAGCAGCAGGGATTTTGATGTAGTGCTGATATAACCCAGCCCAATGCTTTCAACGCCATCAAACTTTTTAACCAGGTGGAAAACTTTAGACTCCAGAGACGTGTTGAATGTGGACTGACTGGTGGAGGCACAGAATACAGGGTACAGTATAGTGTAGAATAGTTCCCCTTACCAGGTAATGAGATAAATGACACAGTTACCTAGGTGACTATAATTATGTGGTTTAGTTTGGCTCTTGGTTTGAAGAATGTTGCACAATAGAGCACATGGCCCAGTGAGCAATCATACACCAGTGCATCTGAACGCTGGGCAGCTTCAAATTTGCTCTTTGGGAACTGAAACCTCTGAGAAAATATTTGCTTTGCAAATAAAGTTTGTTTACAGTATCAGACAAGGTGACTCTTTAACATCATGACAAACACTAGAAATTCCAGTACAGTCATGGCACCTCATTAGACATGAAAAATAACCTTCACGCACAGGCATGTTTTGAGCTTGTCAGCAGTAGCAAAGGAAATGTTACAGTAGGTGATGGTCTCAGTTAGTATCCCTGGGGATGAAGAGATGTAAAATGGCAAGGAGCATCAGGCCATTAGAAGGCTGGTACAGAAAGCCATGAGTCTGGGAAAGGTACCAGGATGCAGAAGAGAGAAATAATTTACTGAGAAGCTCTAATCCAAGGAAGCCCTTATGCCACTCCTGAATGGAAAGAACTGAAGTGCTTGTTTGCAGAACATTACTTTGTTTTGATGGCTTTACATTGATGTTGTCAGCATGGAAATTTCTTCCATGTAATGAACAACTTCATGTTACTGATATTTACTTCAGAGAAGTATTAATATATATAAGTATATATATATATAATTTATATTATAACAATTATATTATATTATAACAATTATAACAAGTATATATATATATAATTTATAATATAACAATATAAGAGAGAAATATAATGTTTTCAGATTTCACAAAATCCATAAAGTAGCACAGAAAAAATAAAGACATTATGAATAACTTCAATTTGAACAATATGAAGATGATAATTTTTCCATTTCAGAAATATAAAAAAGTGCTGTTTAGGTAGCATTAATGACACAATGTCCTACCAGATCAAGATGCATCCCTCAACATCATCCTGAACAGAAATATTCTAATATGACTATCCATTTCTCAGATATTCACTGATCTTCCATAGCAGTCTGGTCCCCAGAGGAACAAGATATCAGACCCAGATATTTAGAAACACTGCAGATTGTGTCAGGATGAATAAGGAAAGAAGACAATTTTGACCAAAAATGGATAAAGTCTTTCAAAATGTATATATAGGTTGCAGCCATGAGTTAGTATTCAGAGCCTGTCTGAGCCTGCAAAACCTGTCCGTCCTCCCCCACAAAAATGTAAACCTATTCTTGTCCACAAAGCAGAGATTCAGCCTACAGGTTTGGAGAAGTAAAACCAGGAAGATTACATTAAGTTAACTGCAAATGTAACTGGTTTCTGACTAAAAGGCTTCTGTGCATTCCTTTGTACATATTTGTGTATAAGTCATTTATTGGCCCGCTCCTCTGCTCTCCAGCCATCTGTAAGAAAAATGCAGTAACAGAAATAGCCTACTGTGTATTGGTTTACATTTTCAAGCCCTGTTTTGACAGGACAGTCAGCTAGAAAAGCAGAGATTCTCACTTATTTTTCTAGAGCTCTGACATGCAGAGAAAAGCAAATGGTTTTCTTCTCTGCAACACTAGTGTTCAAGTACTCAAGATAAAGTCTGTCATCGTTAAAGGGTTCATGTAGCATTAAATATTAATAGATAAAAACTATTTCCTGGGAAAAAGGAAACAAAGTTAGAGCTGCTATGTATAGACTGTAACTATGGATGTTTTCTTACACGAAAGCTTCTTGGTTAATGTATGTTGTATTTATAGTTAGGCATATTGCAAGCCATGTAACATCATATGACACTTTCTCATTATAGTTCTTGAGGGGTCTGTCTCTCTCATACAGCTTTGAACTTTGTTTCTGAGGAGGTTATTCAGACACCAGAGCTGTCTATGCTCCATACATTGATCTCTATTGTCTGCACAGCCATGAAAATCACTTTAATCAGATGTCTTTTAGCTGCATCTTTACTTTTCAGTCTATAATAAAAATGTTGCGTTTAGAAAGAACAAATTAGAAGTATTTTTTCCTAAAAATATAAAATTAGTTTCCTAAAAGCCTGTTTTGCATTTCATATTTCTTCCCACATTTGTTTTGTATTTTATTACTGAATTCCTTTTTTTGTTTGCTTGTTCTGAAACTTGATTAAACAGGCTGAATAACTTTTTATCTCATAAAAACAAGCTTTCTTGTTTACCCAAGATGATAAAGAATGTACCGGAGAGTTTCCCAGGCAGTAAAATTTTAAAAACTTGCAAATATTTTTTGTGGAACCTTAGGTTAGCACAGACCTACCAAGAAGAAAGGGATTAGGATTTTTAAGAACAAATCCAGCAAATAATCTTATGCTTCACAGTTGCCTGGGATCCTTATTAGCAATATTGCTCTATAGGGTCAAATCTAATAAGCACAAGCACTCTTTACATCCTCTGAACAGCCTAACAGCAAAAGAAATGAAGAGTACAAAGAAGACACCGTAAAGGCAAAGTTTCTTCTGGGTTTCATTTCAGCTGAGGAAGTGAGGGCAGCATAAATGAAATGTGTGAGAGCATGATTAGCTTTCACTTCTAGAGTAAGTGGGTGCAACACCTTTTGCTTGGAGGAATCTACTACACAAATCACCTCCCAGGTGTTGAAATAAACAAAAGGTACACATAAAGATCAGAAATCAGGTTCCTACATGTACCTTTATCAGTCATATTAGCAGATGCAAAAGTATTTTACATGCACAGGTTTTGTTGGTTTGGTTGATTTGTTTGTCTTTTTTTGTAGTGAGCTATTTTGTGGTATCAATGTCAGGTGCCATCTGATGTAGGTGTAGATGATTATAGTATTACTAGACATGACCTATGTGTATTTATAGTTTGATCAGAAATGTTTAGAAAGATTATGTTTACTGTATATACTATGAAACTACAATTTTCTAGAATAATCAGAATGAGCATCTCTGTACTCACCAGTGATTGTTCTGATGTGCTTTTGAGTCACCTGGGACTTGAATGGAATGTGCTGAAGGACTGTACACTTTCTGGTTAAAAACGCCATTAGAAAAATATTGCTTATTTTCATTAAAACTTGAAATCAATCTTGAGGCAAACTGCCTAGGGATGTCAAGTGAGATGCTAGATGCTTGCTTTTTCCATACAGCCAGTGTTCAGAATGACACAGAGTGTTTTCTAGGAAGAGGTGATGGGAGCTGATAGACTGCAAACCTGGTTTGGAGATACGCAGCACCTTGCTGATTCTTTTGTACACACCAAATAAAAAAAATCACTCTCTACATCAAAGTTTTCTGATTTACTACCTCTTTGAAGAGCATAGTAACTAAGCAATTGTGGAGTATATTTCTACCTTTGAATGAGAACCTGAGAATATACTAAAGCAGAATTTGGGTCTAGATTTAAACATAATGTATGCAAATGACATCTATTCCACAGAAAAGCAACATTGTTCACATTCTGCTCACCTTATACCTGGTGAAGAGTGAGAGCATGAAATGGAGTAAGCAGTTTTTGCCTCAGTGGGTTGACAGGCAAAGTTAAGAAAATAGTGGATCAAATTAAAACCAAAGATTAGGAGCTCTTTTACTGTAGTTTGCTCTGTCCCCTTTGGATCTGAGTTAGGGACTTTGTTTAAACAACTCATTCTTCTGCCTCAAAGACTTTAAGGCTCTTTTCCCTCTTCTTGATTTACAGCAGAAAATATTTTCTAGCACTCATAATAATACTTCTAGAGAGCCTGTTTCTGCAGTAATAGCGCATCTCTGATTTCAACACTGCTGTTCTCAGTG
>NW_008237444.1:138709-148125 GCF_000691975.1 Corvus brachyrhynchos | reverse complement strand
TTACAGTGAGCTTTTTGTTTCAGTTTCAGTCAATAGGGATTGAACTTCCTCATCACCTCCAAACTTCACAGTCTAAAACACACACCTCTCTTGCCACTCCATCTTGTCAAGATTTTAGAGAACAGAGTTTAAACTCTAACAGGTGCCATTTGATGTGTGTTCTTGTGGAATGGTACTGCCTGCTGCCTGATGTTTTGACATGGGTAGTTTCTTCATGTATGAATACATTTCCCAGTCACGCATCAACTTTGTCAGAGTCTTAGGGGGAAAAGAGGAGGAGGAGAAACATTTGGTGAAA
This sequence comes from Corvus brachyrhynchos, assembly GCF_000691975.1. Taxonomy (NCBI): domain Eukaryota; kingdom Metazoa; phylum Chordata; class Aves; order Passeriformes; family Corvidae; genus Corvus; species Corvus brachyrhynchos. The sequence continues at coordinate 147,827 of NW_008237444.1, read as the reverse complement.
TATTTGTAATATATCCCCTCATCAGATGGCAACAGCTGCTTGCAATCAAAGTGTATCACTCTCTATTGGGTATTCATGCTGTGAATATAGAAATGGATTCTGCTTAAATTAAATAAGACGTTTACTTCTGAAAGTAAGAGCCCTGGAGAAGCTGAACCCTTTGTACCATGAGTGACAGAGAGATGGTCACCATTCCTGTTTACATTGGAAATAGTGAATTTGCTTCTGCTAGGACCATGAACCTATTTTTACAGGATACACTTTAGTCTCTGAGTACAAAGAAGCCTTGTTCCTTAACACCAGCCCTTACATTTCTTGATTTCCCCTCTTCCTCCCTGGCAGAGAATATTGCTGAATTAACTATGGTGTTTTCCATGCAATTCCCAGGTCTACGTCTGGCAATAATGCACAAAAGGCAACTGTTTCAGAAGAAATGCTGATCTTGGATAGGGCTCAAAGGCTGGGGCTCATTCTTACTTTTCTCATGTGCACCTCAGAGTTTTGTGGAAGTGCGCAGCTTCCCCATGCACCACAAATGAAAAAGGCAGGAGCTACCTATGGATGACACTGTTTGCAGTGGGTTGCCAGGGAAATGATTCTTCTCTGCACATAAACTCCAGTTGTTTAAAGGAGCACTTATAGCAGACTGGTAAGAATAAATTTAGGATTGGTGAGTGAAAAAGAAGTGTACTACAAAGACAAAACAGTCTCTGGTTCATAGCCAGTCTGGTTCATTCTTCATCATGGTGGGATTCTTTCTCTGGCCATCTAAAGCTCTGAATGTGAGTCCTAAAGAAAGGTCTTTAGTAGTAGTCAGCAGCAACACAAGAAAATAGACAAAAAAGAGGGGTTAAAGAAGACACAGGCACATAAACATTTTAGGTAAGAATTGGAATCTGTTTTAGAAGCGTTCGTATAATTGACACAATCCAACACAGAACTTGCTCTATTTTGGTATTTTTAGCATTGCAAAAACATCTTCTATTTAAATACACAATTATTATGCTGTGTTTCTGTTTTATAAAGATATACCAACTATGCAGAATTAGACACAATGAGAAGAACTTCTGAGTCTGCTCAGAAAACTAGAAAACCAGAGAAAATCAGACAGATATATGTTGCTAAGATGCAAGAGAGAAAAGCAAATGAGCAAAGTTAAATGGCAAATTTTTGTGTTTGCGCTGACTGTTCATAAGTACATGTGGTTCCTTAAGTGCTGAAGAAAATCAGTTTATGTCTAAAAATATAACAAATTTCTTGAGTCAAATAAGCTCTTGGGGAGCAAGGACTAATTTTCAACTGAGCTTAACCTATTCATCAATACTAAGCTTCCATAATTAGTGAGCTCAGTCATGCAGAAAGTTAAAAGAAGCACATCTCATTGTTATTATTTCAATTTCCAAGTCCAAAGGAGAAATACAAGACTTGTTACCTTTGATGTTTCTGAAATATAACTGAACGCTGCTGTAGTCACACAGCATGTACTTTGCAGTTTCACTGCACCAGTTAAAAACAGCCTGGGAAAACAGATTTCGGAACAAGGTCTAATATTCACCCCACTTTTATTTTTATGGTTTTTAACTCCACTGATAGATGGAGGCAGGCTAATGTACAGTAAAGCAGACATCCTCCATTTGCTATGACTTTGAGGATCTCCTTTTCATTACAGAAGAAGGCCAAACTCACATAATTATGTTTTGTACCATATATGACCGGGGTACCCGAAAGCCACTTTCCATATTGGAGTTCTGCCAAGGAAAGCCAGAATTACACTTACCGTAGCCAATGCTCCAAAAACCTCAAAGTGAAGGAGGAACTTTTATGAACTAGCCTCGATGTTTTGCATCTGCAGGAGGGTAAAACGCCATTTGTAATTTTATGTGCCCTACCATTTTCTGGTTCATTTACTTAGGATTTCTACATGACTCACATTTGAAACACCAGAACAATTATTAGTGAAACACAAATCCTTCACCTTCTGAAAGAGAGGAATTCTCATTTTACTGAAAATATATGGAAAATTCTTGCTGGTAAAGCTCCTGTTTCTGTTATACACCAAAGCTGCTCTAATCCCACAAAGCTACCAAAATAACTACCAAATGTTTATTAATTAAGTCCCCATTGCATGCACTTCAAAGAAGTGTCCGGATAACTATATGGATATATCGCATATATGTGTGCATGTTTAAGAAAACCTTGTGACCTATCACTTTTGAATGTTCTATTGAAAAATCTAAAATAATTTCTGGAAGATAGAAATGTGTTGTATCACTTCTGCAGTAAAGGTGGATTTACAATCTATAGTGGAAATTGCATTCCAATTTCCTTTTTGAAGAGAAAGATGCTGATTAAAATTTGGGACTCTAAGACTGGAGCGTGTAAAAAGAGGTTAGAAAGCAGTACCTCAGTGAAGAAGACACAGTCCAGGGAAGAGAAAAGAGTAAAGGGAAAGGTCTGTTGAATGTAAACCTTTTGATAAGGTTTCTTTGTACTCCTGTGCTTCCTGCTGTTTACAGATAGCAGCAACCTTCTTGGAACTAGGACTATCAGTTTATTGGATATATGGACAGTGCACACCATGGAGAGTTCCTCAGACCCCAGATGAAGCACTAGGGTGCAGAAATAGCTGCATGGGAAGAACAGCTGTAATAGCATCTTTATTATCTGGACTACTACCTCTATCTCTTCAGAAGACTATCTGAATTAAAATCTAGTACTGAAAATATAAGACAATGTTCTTTCAAAATTAAACCATGGCACAGAAATTTCACCACCACTGTAGATGGTCTTTTAGGCCTCCCCAGATGATAAGACTTTTTATTTCCTCTCAAACTATTCTGTTGATGGATTTTGCTTTAATGCACAATGTATCAAAATAACAATTGTGCAGTATTTGGCAGGTGCAAACCAATTTGTTCAGCTTGGAATGCTTGACTTTTTATGATGGTTGTGACACTACATTTGTTTGACTAGTGCACTGAACATACAGTAAGAAAGATGCCAAAAGGCAAATTCATGATGAAAGAACCGACCTGAAGAAAAAATCATTGAAGAGGGTTGTTTTTATTGGTATTCTTCACGGATTGAGCAGTTTTAAAGATTATGTAACAACAACAGGCATGAAAGCTATCCAGCCTCTTAAAGACTTGAATAGAAGATTACGGTGTATGTCTGCTCCTCTCTCCAAGATTTTTACAAAACTGTAACAAAAAAAAAAATCTTAGCTATTTTAAAAGTATTTTATGTATATACATATAAACCAGTTGTTTCTCTGACAAGATTTGACACTTTTATAAGGTGAAATTCATGCCTTCATAGGAAACCATCCAGTTATTTACATTTTCAGAGAACTTCCTTGCTTCTCAATTAACACACTGCTTAAAAACAGAATTTGTGAGAATAGTATATATGTCAAGAAACGTTACAATATTGTAGAAGAAACTTCGAGGATTCTTGTCCAGCAAGAGTAAACAGATACAAACTTTAATCAGCAACACATGCCAATTTACACATATGAGTCTTTTCGTTTTTGGCTGAAGATTTGTCATTCTATTTCTTGGAGTCGCTTTCCATAAATTTTCCTAATACTGTTTTAAGCTTCTGGAGACATTCACTTGCACATTATTTTAGTATTGTAATACTATTTTTCCCAGTCTGATTTTGATATCTTAGCATCCTATCTTCCATTAACATTTAAAACCTCTTTTGATATTCTTCAGTGAAAGATTCTTGTCTCACAGACTCCGATGGATCTTTCTTTCTTATAGGCACAAAGAGAAAAAGACTACTTCTTATAATGATTGCTTAAATGCATTCACTGGCATAGCAGCAGGTCCTGACAACAGATGTGGCAGCAGCTAGAGAAATCTTTTTTCATTTGAAATTGATGCTTGAGTCTATATTCAGCCAAGTATATCTCTGGCATTGAAAGCATGTAAATTCTTGAGAATACCTTTGACTGAACTGAAGATATATTTCTGTTTCTCTATGATGACTATTTTCTCTGAGAATTGATAAACATCAGAGCCTATCCATATATGACAAAGCATACAATTTTAAGAAGTTTATAAAAATGTTTACATGTCCACATGATGAAATGTCTTCACTTGAGGGTCAGACCCTTAGAGTGAATTGGCTAAATAAGACTTCCTTTAGTAAAAGTGTAATTATCTATCTTTCCAATGACTTGGAGTAGTTCTCAGGAAAGCTGTGAGCACAGAAATGCACACAAATCTCTGACAATACAAAGACCTTGCCCTTGTTTGCAGGGTGGCCAGGATGTGGAATTATCTCAGGACTTCTCTGAAGCATGCCTAAATTTTATCAAGGTTGAAATACCTTCAGGGTATGGATCAAAGTGTGAGAGGTCCAGGACCTAAGAAAGAGAGAGTAATTATATATGATACCCTTTTGATTTCTCCTCTTTTCTTTGATAATAAAGGAACCTCTTATAAATTTTCACTGCCTAGATGTTTAATCGAAGTCCAAACTAAGTAAAAAGTATTTGTAAAAGCCTCACTTAAGACTGTATAAAACTTACTTACACTTAGCTGTTCTGTTGATGTCATCTCTATTCCAGCCTTCTTTCAAACATTCTCTCAAATTTCTGCTTAAGTTTAGCAGATGAAATTCTAGTTTCAGCTTCTTGTTGTGCACTACCAAGTAAAGCTGAAGTCTGTAAAGATCAGCACATTCTGATGAAATGTTCCCTTGTTATGGTTTCTAATGCCTGCTCCATACCAGGGCAAAGATTATGAATGCGTGCTGCTGGAATGCTACCAGGAGTCAAAAAATGTCTGTCTTTTTCTTAAAATTATCTGTTGCTTCACTTCTGTAACACATATAAAAAGAATACCCCCACAAGGACAGGATGAGAGGACACAGTTTTAAGCTGTGTCCAGGGAGGTTTGGATTGGACATTAGGAGGAATTTCATCACAGAAAGGATGATTAGATATTGCAATGGGCTGCCCAGGGTGGTGGTGGCGTCACCATCCCTGGAAATGTTTAAGGGAAGACTGAATGTGGCACTCAGTGCCATAATCTGGTTGACATGGTGGTGTTGTGCCATGGGTGAGACTCAATGAACTCAGAGGTCTTTTCCAACCTAATTGATTCTGTTATTCTGTGATTCTGTGAACAGCAGTCTGATGTTCCTATTACTGCCTATAAGGACTAAATTCTAACCAGCCTGGTTTCTGCAGGGTCCTAATTTCCTGCAAAAACTCTCCTGATGTGCCAACTTTTATGATCAAGACTAGGCCCTTCTAAGTGTTATCTAGGTACTATTTTGCAGCAGACAGATCCTGCATATGGAAGCTAAAGCAAGCTCTGTAGAAGAAAATGAGAATTCCTTTTGACCAGGTAGCCTCAAAAATCAGTGAGCTTCTGGCAGCATACAGCTTAACCACAGTCAGCAGGGCTTTGATGGTTGAAAGTCTGCCTATAAGAAACTCATGCTGTTTCCCTTCCACCTGCCACTCTCCTTATTTTACCTAACCTCCAGGGAGGCAGGTGCCTGGAATCAGTTAGATGACCCTGTATTCAGAAAGACTCTCCCAATAACTATTAAACACAAATGTGCAATTTCAGGTAGCAGCTGCAGATGTTCTGGTTGAGGAAAGCAAGAGTTTACCTCTTTACTTTCTGTTTGCCAAGGTGAAGAAATTCAATCTTTATGAGGTTAACATAAATATATAGTCTTGTAAGTAAGTAAATGGATGACTCTCTACATAAGAAGTCATTTCACCCAGAAGAGCTGAGAGCATGTCTTGTGCTTTCTTTTCCCAGTGCATTTTAAAATCTAAGATTGAAGAGAGACACGAATGAGCTGAAGTTGAATTATAAGCATGCTTGTGTCACTGGGGATTTGAAATAGGCAGAATTTCTCTCAGCGTTTCATTGCAATTCATAACTTACCATTATATATTAGGCAATGTTAGTGAAATGAACATGTGAACTTATAATCCAATCAAAATAGTTATGAAATAGTTATGATTTCTGAGATTAACCAGCTACTTTTGGTTTTTACTTCCTGCGACCCGAGGGCATATAACATATGCTGAAGCAGTGCAACAGATGACCTGGAATTTGAGACAGTGTTGCACTTTATTTATGCATGTTTCTTGTGTTTGTGATAAACATAAAGCAGATAAAATGCTGATATTTTAACCTTTTTGTTTTATTCTCAGCTACTCTTCTGCCTTATGAATTCTGAAAAATTTACCAAGCAAGCATGTGCCCAGTTTTTCGGAAATCTTGGATTAGTTTCTAATGAGCTTGAAACACATTTCAGGGTACTGTAGGTACAGAATTACTGGAGGTTTTTTTTTTCTCACAACTTTGAATCCATGCTGGACAAAATACAAGGTCAAACTGATTTTTGGATTGCTGCTTTGATCTGCTGTAAATGTAGGCCCTTCAACACTCTAATGAGGCGTATAATAATTCTTTTTTTTGATTTTTTTCATTACAGATCAAGAAACTGAGGCACATACATGCCACAGCACATTTACAGATCACAATCATGGGCTCCCCATCAGAAATGCAGGAGCTGTAAGCTAAATTTAACAATTTAGCTGTTTGATCATACTTCTTTTAGTTTGAATTCTCCTCTGAAATTCATTGTTTAAATGGAGTAAAGTTCATACCAGGTCTGTGACAACAGAGACTTCATAAGAGGTTTGTATTTCTCAAATAAAGTTTATTTTCAGGAGTAAGAACTACTTTTTACATTACTCACTATTACCTGAAATAAAATAGAAAGTGTCCTTTGACCAAAAAGTACAGACTTTAAAGCCTGGGAGTTATTATAATAGGGAAACAGCCACTAAAATCCTGTTGTATTTAAAAAGTCAAAGACCATATAATTAGACTCAGAGTTGCAATAACTGTAATAGCCATTGTGTGACACTCTACAGTGAATGGGCAGTAGTAGTAATCAATATACTCAATAGGATACTGCAGTGAGGAAATTCATTATCACCCTGTCCAAACAGCAGATTTTTTTCCCTCAAATTCATGTTTTCAGCTCCACTAAGTAAATTCAGGGAAGGGAAGTATGAAAGTCTATGAAGGGAAATGTGTAAGATGTGGTAGATAAAAAAACCTCAGCTAACCCTGCCTGTGAAGTTCAACAAGACCCCCATTTCAGCTCCCTAAACTTATTTGTTACATAACATTGTGCATTTGCATTCTTAGAGAGTCATTCTCATGTGTTCTCATATTATTCTTCAGTGACTACGCTGCAAAATATTTAGTATATTAAAAAAAAAGCCTCCACAGCTCAAAGACTACATAAATTCTCCATGCAGAGACAATAATTAACTCTGCAACATTTTTCTCATAGCTGTTACCGTAACAACTTAAAATACTAGAACTGCTATAAGGAAGAGTAAATAAAAGAATCATCCGCAGGCATGTTTGTGGTATGATCTTAACCACTTATGGAGCAAGTAGAACAAGTTCACACACATAATGCAAATATCCTGGTTCGCGTCTCACTGATGTAATTTTTTGGCTTCTCTGGAAGTATGATTATCTGGGATAAGAAAAAGCACACATCTGGGGTAGTCTGTTCGCCAAAAGCGAAGAGACACTCAAAGAAAAAAGGAAGATTCACAGTTCAGTTAGTGCTGTGACCTCTTGATTCAGGGTCTGCTATGAAACCAGCATGAATGAGGGAAGTACAATGGCTGCACTAATGTACAACATCAGCAATCGGCCTTGCTGCACCCATGCAGCACAGTGGATTGCCAGGAACAGATTTTTTCCAGAAATTGCTTAGGACACAGGAGTCAGAAGCTACTACTTTGGCGATTTAGGGTTCCCTAGTGAATACCTTCCACTCATGGTTGACTCCTCCTAGCAACTGCAGCTTCAGAGACAGAGGGCAATGTACAGCTTCATTGTTCTGTGTAAGAACTGAGACCAAACCTCTCAACTTTTTCTTTCTTGGAAGGAATTTATCCTAGAAAGCCAGCTCTCACTGTTGATAAAATTAAGTCAGAGTTACTTTGCAAAGCTTAAAGAGCAGTATCTAAAGTTATTTGAGATTTGGGGAATACATACTTTTGTCTCTTTCTCATTTTAATAAAATCCAATTGTTTGGGATTTTAAAATAGGTATAAATAGTAATTTTCTCTTTTAAAAAACCCTAACTCTTAAAAATGTTTTACCATTTCTAAATGGATGGTCTGATCTGTGTGGTCATTAGTGGAGGTGAAGTGTTGACAACTTGTAGTAAAAGATGGTCTATATCTTAAAAGAGTTTGGAAAATCCAAATATAAAGTACAGACCTGTACTTCATAAAATAGAACTACCTTGGGAAGGAGCAGCTATGGAGGTAGGCCTATGCTACAGTGTTTTTAACAATTTCTGGTATTTAGGATGCTCATAGGAACCTCTAAGGAGTTTGAATGAAGACAGACAGATTGCAGATGTGCTCGACAGAAGCTGCATGAAGACAATCACTACACACACAGTTACTGGCAGGCATAGCACTGCTAAGTTCAGCTAATACACAAACAAACTTTACAAGCACCAAATCCCTCCACATTATTACCCACAGCATGGCAGCTGAAAAGCAAATATACTATTATAGCTTGTATAGGGACAGGATATTTCAATGATACACATGCCAAATTAAATATTAATATTCCCTAACACCAGTACAGTAGGGGCCTCTTAGAGCCATGCAGTCTCCAAAACAACCTGTCTAAATGACAAGCCTTCAGCCTGGAGGGTTGGAGACAACTTGGGATACTCATGGATTCACAGGTAAGTACCGAGCATTCTGTGAATTTTCAGATTGAAAAACACAGCAAAGAGATGTGGATGGGGGAACAGAGGAAGTGAGTGGGGAGAGGGAAAGAATTGGGGTGGATTAAGTGCAAAGTCAAGGAGATGACAAAGTGATGAAACTGGAACCTTTTAAAAATTAAAACAGGATGTCTCAGACCTTTTGTTTTTGTACTGTTTTTCTTCTTTTTGCCACTATTTCCTTCCAGGGCATGCTCACACACAAATATCTATACTGAGTATTTAATTCCACTCATGCAGATGAGCTGATGTGCCACTTTTTGGTCTTCTCTTTTGTCCCCATCAGCTCCATTGTAAG